>NC_090762.1:33856596-33874096 GCF_036898095.1 Palaemon carinicauda | reverse complement strand
CATGGATAATGGTTTGATTCAATGATAGTAGGTCTTCATACCTGTGTTGTCTTATAACACAACTAAGTTTGGGAATGGACTGATCATTAGACCCTTGGTGATATACCGATATATTTCACAAAATTCACCCTTGACAGATGCGATTGACTAGATCGGGCAAATAACAATTAATATTTCTGGAACGACAGTCAAGCAAGCTCCGTTCCCCCCATGTGGAACCCAACCATAGCAGTAACCTACCCAGTAAACAGCTTGCCTGGGATCTATCTTCTTGCGTTTTCTTAAAGTATACGTCGTGTATGATACCAATGGTACTTTTGAAAATAATTTGAGAGGCTACTTTTTTGAAAATATCATAATGACGATTTTCAAAACAAATCCATAAAAATCTGTGATCTTTAGAATTTCAATTTTGGACCTTAATATTGATTCCAACAGCCGCGGGCTTTTATATTATAATGATAGATGCCCTCAAGTAAATGAAAGGAAGTGATCCTGTTCCAATTTTTGGAAGTGGTCTAGTTCCAATTTTTGGAACTGATCTAGTTCCAAATATTTGAAGTGATCCCGTTCGAAATTTTGGAAGTAATCCCGTTCCAATTTTTTGGAAATGATCTAGTTCCAAATATTTAATGTGATCCCGTTCGAAATTTTGGAAGTGATCCCGTTCCAAGTTTTGGGAGTGATCTAGTTCCAAATATTTAAAGTGATCCCGTTCTAAATTTTGGAAGTGATCCCGTTCCAATTTTTGGAAGTGATCTAGTTCCAAATATTTAATGTGATCCCGTTCGAAATTTTGGAAGTGATCCCGTTCCAATTTTTGGAAGTGATCTAGTTCTAAATATATAAAGTGATCCCGTTCGAAATTTTGGAAGTGATCTCGTTCCAATTTTTGGAAGTGATCTAGTTCCAAATATTTAATGTGATCCCGTTCGAAATTTTGGAAGTGATCCCGTTCCAATTTTTGGAAGTGATCTAGTTCTAAATATATAAAGTGATCCCGTTCGAAATTTTGGAAGTGATCTCGTTCCAATTTTTGGAAGTGATCTAGTTCCAAATATCTAAAGTGATCCCGTTCGAAATTTTGGAAGTGATCCCGTTCCAATTTTTGGAAGTGATCTAGTTTCAAATATTTGAAGTGATCCAGTTTGAAATTTTGGAAGTAATCCTGTTACAAATATTTGAAGATGTCCAGTTCTAACTTTTGGAAGCGATGCAATTCCAATTTTTAAAAGTGATCCAGTTCCAAATTTTTAAAGCGATCCAGTTCCAAATTTTGAAAGTAATCCCGTTCCAATTTTTGGAAGTGATCCAGTTCCAAACATTTAAAGCAATCCAGTTTGAAATTTTGGAAGTGATCCTGTTCTAATTTTTGGAAGTGATCCAGTTCCAAATATTTAAAGTAATCCAGTTCGAAATTTTGGAAGTGAACCAGGTCTTACTTTTGGAAGCGATACAATTCTAATTTTTTAAAGTGATCCCGTTCCAATTTTTGGAAGTGATCTAGTTTCAAATATTTGAAGTGATCCAGTTTGAAATTTTGGAAGTAATCCTGTTACAAATATTTGAAGATGTCCAGTTCTAACTTTTGGAAGCGATGCAATTCCAATTTTTAAAAGTGATCCAGTTCCAAATTTTTAAAGCGATCCAGTTCCAAATTTTGAAAGTAATCCCGTTCCAATTTTTGGAAGTGATCCAGTTCCAAACATTTAAAGCAATCCAGTTTGAAATTTTGGAAGTGATCCTGTTCTAATTTTTGGAAGTGATCCAGTTCTAAATATTTAAAGTAATCCAGTTCGAAATTTTGGAAGTGAACCAGGTCTTACTTTTGGAAGTGATACAATTCTAATTTTTTAAAGTGATCTAGTTCCAAATTTTTAAGGTGATCCAGTTAGAAATTTTGGAAGTAATCCCGTTCCAATTTTTGGAATTGGTCTAGTTCCAAATATTTGAAGTGACCCAGTTCGAAATTTTGGAAGTGAACCAATTCCAACTTTTGGAAGCAATACAATTCCAACTTTTTAAAATGATCCAGTTCCAAACTTTTGAAGTAATTCAGTTACAATTTTTTAAAGTGATCCATTTCCAAATGATTAAAGTGATCCAGTTTCAAATTTTTAAAGTGATTAGGTTCTAAATTTTGGAAGTGATCTGGTTCCATATTTTTAAAGTGATCCAGTTCCAAATTTTTTAAGTGATCCAGTTCCAAGTTTTTAAAGTGATCCAGTTCCAAATTTTGGAAGTGATTAAGTTCCAAATTCTGAAAGTGGTCTAGTTACAAATTTTTAAAGTGACCCAGTTTTAAATGTTTAAAGCGATCCTGTTCCAATTTTTTAAAGTGATCCAGTTCTGAATTTTTAAAGTGATCCAGCTCTAAATTTTGAAAGTGATCCAATTCTCAATTTGAGTGATCCAGTTCCAATTTTTTAAAGTGTTCCCGTTCTCAAATTTGTAAGTTTTATCTAGAAGTATACTGCCAAGCAAAGAGATGTCGGCTTTTTAATCATCCGTAATCACCTGTATTCTACTCCCTTGTTTATTGAACTTCTCTCTAAGAATCCACACCGCATGAGATGCATCTTACGTAAATCGATTCACATCACATAATATTATTACCAGTGTTGGATTTTGCCAGTCACGTCCGAATCGTTTTGTTAACCTCCGTTATTTATGATATTTACACAAGCATTGGTGGCTAACCAGATTCTCGAGAGGATGTCGCCTTAAAGATGGGAAACTTTAGCTAAAATGAATATTCATTTGATGATAGGGGTTTTCGGAAAGTGGTCCGGGGCTGTTCCAGAGTTTTGGAGGCAGTCGATATTTAGGCAACCTTGACAGGGGAAATGGAACTTAACATGCATGTTTTAAAAACAGATTTTTTTTTTTTTTTTTTTTTTGGTGCACCGTCACTTCTTCTAAGTTTAATTATTTGGTTATGTAAGTATAATTAATTAAGTATAATTATTAGCGTTTTGTAGCTGTTTATTTAAAGCTTCAAGCTATCAACCTTTTCGCCTTTTCAGTCTTGACTTTCAGGATGCCTGAAAACTTTAAATCAATCAATCAATCAGTCTTGACTAGGACAACTAGACAAATAGTTCAAGTATAATGACAGTAATTGTTTTAAGTTATACGTGAAAACAGACAGTTGTAGCTCGCCCATTATATCTTTTGTGTACACACTGTCAAATAAGAAACAAATAATTACAACTCAGGAACCAGACTGTCTTCTTCCTTTCCCTGTCTTTGCGACAGGTAATTCCATTTGCCCGAAGGTTGAAGTTTGGTGACTCATTTTCTCTCTACTGCCAGCTTTGGAATCTTCCCTCTTATCTCTTAAATATATTACAGGATACGGGGGGGGGGGGGGGGCGTATCCTGTAATATCTTTTAAGAAGTGGGTGTGAAGCCACTTTTTTCTTTTTTATTTAATCTTAATTTTGCTGTTAGATTTGATGTCGAAAAAAAGAAGAATATTTCTGTTTTTTTTTTTTATTTCCGTAGAGAAAATATATTTCTTTTTAAATTTATGACATTCCAATTCACGCATCAATACTAATGATGGTAATATTAGTGATATCAATTTTCATTATTCATATGGAACGGATATTTGTCTTTTATTAATTCTTGTGTTGTTTTATTCCTTGTTGCTATTTATTATCTTATTGTCATCGAGTTATTAATAGAAAATTAATGGTGTATTTTCAACACAGTTTTTTCAGGAACTGTAAAAAATTTCTTGTGATTGGGTAAATATTGGAAGGACATACACTAGACTCATTACTTGGAGTAAAAGAAATCAGAAAAATTAATTAAAATTTGATGAAAAAATTTCAGCGCTTTCCTTTCTAATAAAACATTTCTATAAATGTGTTTTTTTTCGGCCAGTTTGAGTTAGAACAGCCCAAAAGACATTGAGTGAAAGTTTCATTAATTTGATCACGTCGCTCTGGTAGTTGTGATTATGTGGATAATATAGTTATTAAAAAGTTTAGACAATTTTATAAAGATGGAAAGAAGTTTAATCTAAGTCAAACGGAGTTAGACAAAGGGTTACCCATATTTATACAGTTGGCTTCATTCATTCCGGTACACTGACGTCGCCGTAGCTTCCCGTGAAGTGTACCGGAGTTAATGAAGCCAACTGTACCATGGGTAGTATTTGTTATACCATGGTGGTATTTATTATACCATGTTGGTATTTATTATAGCATGTTGGTATTTATTATACCTTGTTGGTATTTATTTTACCTTGTTGGTATTTATTTTACCATGGTGTTATTTATTATACCTTGTTGGTTTTTATTATACCATGTTGGTATTTATTGTACCATGGTGGTATTTATCATACCATGTTGGTATTTATTATACCTTGTTGGTATTTATTTTACCATGGTGTTATTTATTATACCATGTTGGTATTTATTATACCTTGTTGGTATTTATCATACCATGTTGATATTTATTATACCTTGTTGGTTTTTATACCATGTTGGTATTTATTATACCTTGTTGGTATTTATTTTAACATGGTGGCATTTATTATACCTTGTTGGTATTTATTGTACCATGTTGGTATTTATTATACCTTTTGGCATTTATTATACCATGTTGGTATTTATTGTACCATGGTGGTATTTATTATACCATGTTGGTATTTATTGTACCATGGTGGTATTTATTATACCATGTTGGTATTTATTGTACCATGGTGGTATTTATTATACCATGTTGGTATTTATTGTACCATGGTGGTATTTATTGTACCATGTTGGTATTTATTATACCTTTTGGCATTTATTATACCATGTTGGTATGTATTATAGCATGGTGGTATTTATTCCACGAATGTTATTTGTAAAATGTGTAGTATAATAAATTCTAACAACCAATCATCTTAACAGCTTCTATGAAATACCTTACTGTGATACGTGACCTAATGAATAACTAATCTCTTAACTGCAACACTGGCTCAGATTGAGTGGGATTTTTTAACTTAGCCTGATGATTTTATAAATATCATTGACATTCTTTTCATTGACTATTTCGTTAGATTTTCATCAATTTTTATATTGCAATATGTAAAAGTTTTGACTTCTACATTTATAAATATTTTTGGTTTGTTTTTATTATTTATATTTTTTATGCAGCACAGAAGCAAATACAAGAGTACTGATATATACGTTTTATTATATATATATATATATATATATATATTATTTTTATTTTTTTAGTTGTGTATATATATACACATATACAGTATATATATACACACACACACACACACACATATATATATATATATATATATAAACACGTTGTTTATGAGAGAGAGAGAGAGAGAGAGAGAGAGAGAGAGAGAGAGTTAATGAAGAGCAGTTTTTGTAAAAAAAAAAAAAAAACCTTTGCAAAGATAACACGAGCCATCCATTTCCTTGCCTTGCAATATATCTCTGGTAAAACTACTTTACCGTGTCATATTACCCTTCATTTGGGCGTGTTGCGTGCAACACTTTAACGGAATGGGTGAAATATGTAAAAAAAAAAAAAGAATACTTGAAGAAAATCTTCATTGGACCATCAGCCCGATTCTCGTGATTTCGAGGTGACTTATTGGTCAGAAAATGACAGTTTCTGCAGAGTTTATCCGACCAGTAAAATCGAAACGGAAAGCCACACGGACCCCTTAGTAAACTGCCCGAAACGGGGCGATATCGATGAGTCGACAGATCATTAGCATCTTAAGGGACTGCTTCTGTACTCCAGGAGATTCAAAGAAGGTAACAAGAGCCAATACAGATGAGACCAAGCGTCTTCTCTGGTATGATTCAGCACATAATGTGTCAGTCATATATTTTTATTCCAAGTCTATCAATGTTTAATGACTAGATCTCGCTTCATTTTCGCCTGTATTGGAGGTTTATTTCAAATTGCCTTGAGGTTATGGGAAGGAATGGTTTGGTAAGGTAGATCAGAATACTTGTCCAGTTATCCAGCCCCGACTCATGCTGTCACTTCCTCTTCCAATGTCTTTCTTTATTTTGAGGTTACAGTGAACCATCATTAAAATGGAAAATACTTGTCAAGATTGAGTCTCAATAACTTGTGAGATGTCAATACCTTAGAAATCTGTATGATAAAGGTATATCCATGAGCCATCCAGCATTTCCATATTCAACTGAATATCATAATATACATCATGTGTGAAAATGTAGGTGGTTGAGGAGAGTTCCTAGAGGAAAGATTTTATTGTGACTCAAGGTGGCTAACACCAGGTTCTAAAGGTGTTTTGTAGAATTCAGTAACGACTGCATTCTCCATATTTATTCTTTATTTGATCAAATATTCAAAATATCAGAGTATATTTTTTTAATATTTAATTTTTTAGATATCTTAACAATCTATGGGCCATATTGATTATTTATGAAAAATAATTCATTTAGCCATCCCCTTCCTTATTTTTTACGATTTTCGGCTCCTCGTGTTGTGGTTGTAAATGATATTTTATAACTGATCCACATTGGCAGATTTCACACGCAAACTTGGGCAGTTAGATCTATCCTCACCAATTTGAAAACTAAAGCATTCATGAACTTACAATTATAATCTGGCATTTATCATCCCCTTACTCAAAAGACATTTAATTTAACGAGGAAGTGGGAATTCAGGTTTGATGCATATACTGTATTCAAGATTGTCGTGTCGGAATATCGATTATTGATGTACTGTATACTGTACTGTATACAGAGCAATCTCGTTTTATTGGACACGTAACTCTCTCTCTCTCTCTCTCTCTCTCTCCTCTCTCTCTTTCTCTCTCTCTCTCTCTCTCTCTCTCTCTCTCTATATATATATATATATATATATACATATATATATTTATATACAAGGGAAGGAACCTGTTTATAGAAAAATAATGAATAAACACAATGTATAGATAAACTGGAGCTCTGTTTGTCCGGAGATATGTTGGCTTCGATTTTTGGACGCCACTTATGTCTTGTCTATTCAGCGTATTAGTGTGTGTGAGTATGTTTGTATGTATCTATACTTACTGTACATATAGATGCACGTATGCACAAACTATATATATATATATATATATATATGTATATATATATATATATATATATTATGCGTATGATACACACTCATATATATATATATATATATTGTATGCATATGATACACACTCATATATATATATATATATATATACAGTATATATGTGATATGTATGTGTAATAAAGCGAGACACTTTTCCTGTCGCAATTAAGAAAGCAGTATGTCTAGGGTTACCGGAAATGATTGAAAATTTCCTTGGTGTAAAATATATTTGTAATAATGAAATAATGTTGAACTTCCAGTATAAGTATGGTTTACCGGAACCATTACAGTGATTAGACTTCAAGTACCAGTCAAAAGAGAGAGAGAGAGAGAGAGAGAGAGAGAGAGAGAGAGAGAGAGAGGGGTCAAACTGTTGCTTATCGGAAGTTAATAGAAGAAGAAATAATAGGATCAAATGTGGGGTTGGAGATTATCATTATATTTTCATTGTAATCCCTAACCTCCCTCAAACCCGTCTTTTCGTTCTTATTATCCGAAGAAATACGGATATAAATATAGGAATAATTAGGGGGTGGAGGTAAGCGTGGGAGACTTCCGATTGATACCTCGACATTAATACAAGGTGAAACATTGCAATTATTTTCTGGAGGTGGAGTCGCCGCCCCCGTTGAGTACCAGAAGTCTGCCGAGGTCTTTTTTTTTTTAGAGAAAAGGGTCTTTACTTTTTGTCTTTATTGAAGTCTTTTATTTGAATAATTTAATCTAATATGAATACTACAAGTTAGGCAAAAGGATGGATCAAGTATTTTTCCCTTTAGAAGTCCTTGGGATTATAGCATTTTGCTTTTCCAACTAAGGATTTAGCTGAGCTAATAATAATAATAATAATAATAATAATAATAATAATAATAATAATAATAATAATAATAATAATGTGGTTCGGTCATGTGGGAAGAATAAATGACGGATGATTCAGAAGTACGAGGAAGTAGGATGGTATAGAAGTATGGAAAAGATGGGTCCTGGTATCCAGAAACGCTGGATTCCATGCACTTTGGGGATGAGTGAATGATGCAATGGGTGTTTGGGGAGGTTTGCTATGTTTCTTACGAGGATTTTGTGCATAAGGATGTGAAGAGACAAATGGCGTGGAAGTTTTATGGCTCTAGTTGTTCATCTACGATTCACAACACAGTGATTATTGTGTTGGTTCCTCTGTAGCCATCTAGTCTCTCTCTCTCTCTCTCTCTCTCTCTCTCTCTCTGTATATATATATATATATATATATACATATATGTATATGTATATGTATGTATATATATATATATATATATATAAACAGTGTATGCATGTGTTTGGGCTTTCTTGACAAACCTTCCTAAATGACCCAACTTTCATCACTTATTTGTTAGTTGTCAACAAACTTATGTAAGTAATACTACAGTTTATTCAACACCTAAATACTAAAAATTCAGTATGAATTTACGTGCATCTTATCGATATATTACCGAAGCCATTACGTTGCTGAGAAGCGATACAAGTTTTAGTTTTTACCGCCTCCAAGTTAACTTTAATGACAGTTATGATTAATGCAAGCGAAGATCATTGAATTAAGTGTTCCATTATGTAATTCTGAATTAGTGTATACAAGTAACAAATCGATACGGAATTTGTATTGAATGTGTATGATTTCTTACAATCAGTAGTTTTGCTTAGTCATGGTTATCATTTGAGACAAAAGAATGTCAAAGTCATGGTAGAGTGAGTTTGTAGAAAAGCATCTCATCTTTAACAGGAGGAGAGAGAGAGAGAGAGAGAGAGAGAGAGAGAGAGAGGTATATATATATATATATATATGTGCGTAAGTATGTATATGTTTATATATTTAAATATATATACTGTATATATATATATATATATAGAGAGAGAGAGAGAGAGAGGGGGTATATATATATATATATGTGTGTGTGTGTGTGTGTGTAAATATGTATATGTTTATATATTTAAATATATATACTGTATATATATATATATATATATAGAGAGAGAGAGAGAGAGAGAGAGAGAGAGAGAGAGAGTATCGCTATATATTAAATCAATGGATCCCATGCCCAATCCTTTGGGAAATGAGTTTTGTATTACGAAAGTTCTTTGATGGTCAAGAATGACAAACAAATAAACCCAAAATTTCGTTTCAAAGGCTATAATAAAGGGTATACTCGTATAAAACGTTATATGTACCTCAACAATGAATAAAACTAAACTCATTAGTTTGTTTGACTAATTCAGCTTTATGTGAAATGTTTGAGTAAATTTCCAGTTGAAAATAAGTTCATTATGTTACTGGATCTGTTATTTTAATTACTTTGTTATATTTGATTAGCATTGACTCCTATAATAGGAAACATGTGCTGACCATTATAAGCCCATAAAACATCTCTTTGAAGCATTCTAACATAATTGAGACCCCCCCCCTTTTTTTTTTTTTAGTTAGTTAGTGACCAAGAAGTGCAATAGTACCATAGTTTTATGGTGAATATATACTTAGTGATTTTTTAGAAAGAGCCTTATATATAAAAAATTCCAAAACGTTCTAGGATCAAAAGGTATCCATAGAATATTTTCATCATAAGAGATAGTGAATCTTGCATGGAAAAAAAAAAAATCTAGAAGAGTGTAATTGGATCGCCCTGTCATAGGGAAAAAGTATCACATAAAAGGTATTTTTCCTCATCTTTTTTTATTTATATAGATATTTTAGAAATTTACTAGTACATCTTGTCATTATGAATCACGGTATTGTACGAAAAGTGATTGAGACATCACCGACGCAACTCCTTGTCACTTAGAATCACGGTGTGACATTAAAATATGAGAAAATTACAAAGGCCTTTTATCGTCATTATGAATCACGGTATAACATAGAAAGCCATTGAGAAAATGACTGATGCAGCTTATTTTCATCATGATTCATGGTATCCCATAAAAAGTAACAGAAAATTATGGATGGATCTTATTGTCATTATGAATCATGGTGTGGCATAAAAGGTAACAGAAAGTTATGGATGCAGCTTATTGTAATTATGAATCTTGGAATTGAATTAAAAATAACTGATGAAATTATGGATGCGGCTTATTGTAATTATGAATCATGGAATTGCATTAAAAGTAACTGATGAAATTATGGATGCGGCTTATTGTAATTATGAATCATGGAATTGCATTAAAAGTAACTGATGAAATTATGGATGCGGCTTATTGTAATTATGAATCTTGGAATTGAATTAAAAATAACTGATGAAATTATGGATGCGGCTTATTGTAATTATGAATCATGGAATTGCATTAAAAGTAACTGATGAAATTATGGATGCGGCTTATTGTAATTATGAATCATGGAATTGCATTAAAAATAACTGATGAAATTATGGATGCGGCTTATTGTAATTATGAATCTTGGAATTGAATTAAAAATAACTGATGAAATTATGGATGCGGCTTATTGTAATTATGAATCATGGAATTGCATTAAAAGTAACTGATGAAGTTATGGATGCGGCTTATTGTAATTATGAATCATGGAATTGCATTAAAAGTAACTGATGAAATTATGGATGCGGCTTATTGTAATTATGAATCTTGGAATTGAATTAAAAATAACTGATGAAATTATGGATGCGGCTTATTGTAATTATGAATCTTGGAATTGCATTAAAAGTAACTGATGAAATTATGGATGCGGCTTATTGTAATTATGAATCATGGAATTGCATTAAAAGTAACTGATGAAATTATGGATGCGGCTTATTGTAATTATGAATCATGGAATTGCATTAAAAGTAACTGATGAAATTATGGATGCGGCTTATTATAATTATGAATCATGGAATTGCATTAAAAGTAACTGATGAAATTATGGATGCGGCTTATTGTAATTATGAATCATGGAATTGCATTAAAAGTAACTGATGAAATTATGGATGCAGCTTATTGTCATTTATCATTTTGTCATTAAATCTCATGATATTGTCTGAGAAAAATTCATAGGTAGGATTATGAATGTATTTTCCTGTCATTATGAATCACTGTATCCCATAAAAAGTCATTGAAAAATTAAGGATGTGTATATTTTCATTATGAATCATTGAAAAAATAACAGAAAAACTAGCCATTATGATTTATGGAATTACATAAAAAGTGATTGAGGAAATTAACGATATACATCTTGTCATGAATCGCAGTATTGCATAAAAAGTAATTAAGAAAACTGTTTGCATCTTATAATTATGAGTCATAGTATGGCATGAAGTCATTGGGATGATTTTAGATGCAGAATTCTTTTATTATAAACCCCGTTATCGCATAAAACGCAGTAGGAATCATTATGGATACATCTTCTTGTCATTATAAATCACTGTGTAATGGAGCTAGTGTGCGAGTGGACTGTTAGGTTATAATGGAGAGGCGAGAGGAATGCAACTAAATTTTATTAAACCGACAACGAGCTTGTATATAAGTACATGCGAGCAAAAACGTCACAAAAATTCAAACCAGCAATGTTTGAAGAGGCAAGATTAAACAGGTTCTGTTATCAGAGCTGGAGGAGAGTGAGATATGCAAACATAGTTAATATCTATACAGTGTGCGAGCCTGTGTGAAACACGTGCATTTTTCTAGCCTTTTTTTCACATATTCTTTTCACATTTTCTTTTTTCACATTTTCTTTTTTTCACATTTTCTTTTTTTTCACATTTTCTTTTTTTCACATTTTCTTTTTTTCCAAAATGTAATTTTAGGCCTCTGTGTCAAATCCTTTCTTATGCTTGTCTTTGATAATTTTCCTTCTTTCACACTGATTTCTTCTACCAAAACTTTACTAATGTTTGTTATAGTATATGTATTCATGTTCTCTGATATGCCGGATTCCCCTTTGTCTATTCTTGGACATTCATAAAAAATAGATACTATTTTCGCCTTCAAATGTGAAGCATATCTTTCCACTTTCCTATATTATAATTTCAAAACGATTTGAGGGACTCTTTAAGTATAACTTAGCTACATATGATATCAATTAGGTCTTAAAACATGTTGGTGGCCTATTGGAAACGTTCTTGCCCGGCAATTTGTTGGATGGGAGTTCGAGGGTACTCAAATTCGATAATTTCTAGTCGTGTCTGCAACCTCACCATCCTTGTGCGCTAGGGATGGGGGGTTTGGGGGAGCTTATAAGTCTACGTACTGAGTCATCAATAGCCATTGCCTGGCATTCCCTAGTCTTAGCTTAATGGAGAGGGCTTTGGGCGCTGATCATGTTTATATATAGTCATTATTATTATTATTATTGTTGTTGTTGTTGTGCATAATAATGATAATATTATTATTACTTGCTAAGCTACAACCCTAGTTGGAAAAGCAGGATGCCATAAGTCCAGGGGCTCCAAAAAGGAAAATAGTCCAGTGAGGTTAAGAAACAAGGAAAAATAAAATACTTTAAGAACAGTAACAAATTAAAATAAATATCTCCTATATTTCTAGGGCATTGTCATTTCCCTTGTTTCCACCATTCATGAGGAACATTTAAAAGAAAGAGCAAAAAAGAAGTAGCGAGAGAAATTGTCTAAAAGAAAAAAAAATCTGCAGTTCAGAGCATAGCGAAAATCCTTCAGATTTCTCTTTTTCCCTTATCATTGTCAGAGCATCAGAATCCCCGACCGTCGCGAACGTTAAATTCCGTTTAACGGTTCTTTCTTTATAGAAACTTGAAATTTTTAAGATCATGCAAACTTGTCGTCATTGTAGAGCTGTAAATTATTTTTTTTTTTTTTTTTTTTGGCGCTAATGAGCTGAGTCCTGCAAATCTACATGACGTCTTGAATTTCACACTTGAATCTTCGCACAAGATGATCCGGAACGGATGGATTTATGTAATAGGATATTTGATATGTTCACTGGCAGCTCTCTCTCTCTCTCTCTCTCTCTCTCTCTCTCTCTCAATCAGTGGTTTATTTTCATTGTCTTCTACACATAAGTTCCATCGTCAATACTTTATTCTTAACCGTAACTTCAAGCAAGGATCAGAACACACTCTCTCTCTCTCTCTCTCTCTCTCTCTCTCTCTCTCTCTCTCTCTCTCAATAAACACTGCACATAATAACAAGAATTGTGGTTTGCTTGCAATGTCTTCTACACATAAATACCATCGTCCATATTTTTTCCTTAACCGTAATTTCAAGCCCCCCCCCTCTCTCTCTCTCTCTCTCTCTCTCTCTCTCTCTCTCTCAATAAACACTGCACATAATAACAAGAATTTTGGTTTGATTTCAATATCTTCTACACATAAATACCATCGTCCATATTTTTTCCTTAACCGTAACTCCAAGCAAGAGTCAGAGCTCTCTCTCTCTCTCTCTCTCTCTCTCTCTCCCCTTTATTGCGCTGACAAATATCCGGATATTCAACGGATTTACATTATAACATGAATCTATTCAGTATTGATATCCGTGTCTTATTTGTGTTCTTAATATCAGAGTTATAGCATTTATCAAAAGGGTTCTAAGTACCTCGAGGTTTCTCCTTTGCATTTGACACTCATATTTTAGTATCATGTGATACGTTTTATATCACTGTTGATGTCCTTAGACTTTATGCCACTTCCTCACCTTCTTCCATCGATGATGAGGTAGTAGATTAATTCACATTTCACTCCCGGTGAGCAGCCTGTCTTAATGGATAGTATTTACAATTCTATTTGAAATTATTAGAAACTTTTGAAGTATTAAGTATTTTGCGTTGCTGATGGCATTATTAGATTGAGGATAATTGAGAAGTTGGTTACTGGATTATTATTATTATTATTATTATTATTATTATTATTATTATTATTATTATTATTATTATTATTTCTACTACTACTACTACTACTACTACTACTACTACTATTACTACTACTACTACTACTAGTATTATTATTATTATTACAATAATAATAATAATAATAATAATAATAATAATAATAATAATAATAATAATAGTACGGTCGGGCGGTAGAAATAGAAGTTTTTAACAATTACAAATTCATGACATTCCTCTTTTCTTCGCAATCCTCATAATTTATATATCTATACTATATTTCAGTGTTTGACATGTGTTTTGTATACATCCAAGATGGTCATCACGTAACGATTATGTTTTCATGGGAATTTAGTGGAAACTTTCTGTAAATTTTTTCCTGTTGAACAGGTTGGCGTAATTCTTATTCTATAGCTTATATCACTTCACTTCACTTCACTTCCACTCCCAGGTAGGCTTTCAGCCTGTCAGTGGAATCAGTTGTCTTCTCCACTCAATTCTGTTTTCAAAAATTCCCTCTCTTCTCGGCTGTTCAATTGTTGGCATGTTGTTCTTTGTCAAAATCTCTTCAATTCCATCCCTCCAGCGTTTACGTGGTCTACCTCTTGATCTCCTCCCACCAGGCGTTCAGTCCCATCTCTTCCTTGCAATTCTATTTTCATCTATTCTTCTATTCTCATTAAATGTCCCAGCCATCTCAGCTGTCCCTTCTCAATTTTGTTCAACATAGGAGTTACCCCAACCATCCTTCTAAAATCTTATATATAACTGAAATATCTTAATGTTGTTACTGATCTTCAAATATTTTCTATTCTCTATTCATTACTTCTCATATTTATTTCCTATTCTGACATTCCTTTCCTGACAGGTCTGCTTTCCCTTTTGGAGCCTTTAGGATTGTAGCATTCTGTTTTTCCAACCAAGGTTGTAGCTCGGCTAGTGATGATAATAATAACAACAATGATAGGAGTGTGTAAACTTCTAGATTGGAATGTTGATTTTTCATGGTTCTTATCAATAGAATTTTACTAGCTATTTAGATTATTGTTATGATATTACAAACTTCGACGTTAAGGGATTTAAAATGATTGAAATTAAACGATTTTCCAAACAAGCCATTATTTTTGTTAAAGAATCATCTCCAAATACCGAAGTTACACCTCGCTTCACGTTTTACTGCAATTTTGATATTTCTCTTCAAAATTTTTGGAGTATTTCAAGGGTAGATGGTCTAGTGGTATTAATTTCTCTCTCTCTCTCTCTCTCTCTCTCTCTCTCTCTATATATATATATCTATATATATATATATATATATATTTACATATATATATGTATATATATATATATATATATATTATGCGTGGTAATAATGAACAATTTCAATACGTAATCGGACCTTCTTCAAAGTATATATATATTTCAATACATATATGTGTGTATATATATATGATATATATATATATTATATATATATGTGTGTGTGTGTGTGTGTGTGCGTATAGTATAATCCTACTATCAAGAATTTTGATTGCATTTTTGAAAGCTCAATATTTAAATGATTGTTTGTTATTTTGTAGATTCTAGTATATCAGCATATTTTATGTATATATATGTGTGTGTATATATAAATTGTATATATAGATTATATATTTTTATATGTATATATGTATATATATATATATATATATATATATATACAAATATATATTTAAACGTTGACAACAATAAAGTGAAAAGACGTAAGCGAACGAGAAATAGATTTACTTGACCCTTCAATTTAGACAATAGAGAAACAATTTTGTCGAAAATCCCAGCAACTAGGTTCTGTGTTCAATGACCAGCCTGAGCTTTCCCACCATAGAAAATCCATTAAGTGTTATTACTGTTTTTTTCTATTTTTTTTTTCTGGGATTAATGAACTCGGCTGTTCGTAAAGACCGAAGCTTTGTGATGCCGTTCTCGACTCACATTTGCTTGGTTTGTGGATCTAATCACTGGTGGAGTCCAGGATTTTATTTTGGCATCCCGTCTCAAAGTGAAAAGTGCCTCTGAGAGTCTCTGGAAGGTTTGATTATTATTATTATTATTATTATTATTAAATGCTAAGCTACAACCCTAGTTGGAAAAGCAGGATGCTATAAGCCCAGGGGCTTATGGTTTTGACTATCGATGTCGCTTACTTCTTAGCAGCAAATAGAATTTCAAGATTGCGTGATTGCCCTTTCGTCATTGCAAAGGAGATAAATCTAACTTAATTGGTGAGAATACCTATTATCATGCCATGAGGTACATACCTTATGTATATTTATGTATATGTATACATACAAGTATATAATATATACATTTGTATATATACTTACAAACATAGACACAGTTTATATATATATATATATATATATATATATAAAATGTTTGTGTCTATATCTGTGAGTATATATACATAAATACATACACACACATATATATATACATATAATATATATTTATATATATATATATATATGTATATATATGTGTGTGGTGTGTGTGTGTGTCTTTGTTAAACTCATTGTAACACTGGTTGTTTATGTAAAGTACAACAGAAAAGAAAGGCAACAAAAATATGAATCCTAACCACTTTTGTTTTATTGAGACATCTTCAAGAAAACAAGTACACAGTAGCGGATTTTTCATTATATATACTATAATGAAAACTCAGTACAAACGAACCTGCAGACAGATAAAAAGAGGTTGATATTTTGGATGAGTCGGTGAGGTCTTCCTTTTTGGTAAAGTTAAGAGCCATAATTATGAGTCATGTGATAAATAGATCTTATACCTTCTGACCTATAAGATCACACTTAATTGCTTTGGTTTAAAACAATTATGGTATGGTGTTGTAAGAGCTTTAAAGAGACAAACAATTAAATCGTCTTGAAGAATAATCTCCTCTTTTTCGAAGGAAGAATGATGTCATGATTTCGACATCTATGTGAGAGGCTGCAAGGATAAGCTTCCGGTAGTTTTTCTCTTAACAGGGGATTTCAGTTGCATCTGGATATGATTGTCACTTCTAGGATCAACTTTGAAATTATTTGGAAAATGATATTTCAGTTACCATCTACCCCAGTCAAATCTTTGGTTTGCCTTGAAGTGTGCATATTCTCTCTCTCTCTCTCTCTCTCTCTCTCTCTCTCTCTCTGTCTGTCTTGTCTGATTTTCCTGGCGCTGTATCTTTTGTTGAAGTTGAAATATTGTTAGATTTGCTGTATCTATTGTTGAAGTTGGTTGAGTACCTTTCCCTGTTATTTTTTTCGTAGAATTTTTTTCATTGATTTCCTCCACACCTTATTTTACGATATTCTCATTTTTCTTAAAAAGAAGATCACAGAATTTCTCTCAATGCACATAGAAACATTATATTTTTTGCACGTATTTGTTGTATTACCACAGTTAATTGATAAAAATCCCCGTTTATTCCTTTGATTCAAATGATATATATCATCCAGACCATCTCTAACTTCTGAAAGGGACGTTCACCCCTTTAGCTTTCATTTTATCTTTTTATTGTTCCCATGAATTTTATGAATCCGCTCCAATT
>NC_090762.1:33848461-33856096 GCF_036898095.1 Palaemon carinicauda | reverse complement strand
GGGACGTTCACCCTTTAGCTTTCATTTTATCTTTTTATTTGTTCCCATGAATTTATGAATCCGCTCCAATTACTTCTTTGGGCTACGGTCGAAAGACGGTATCAGCTGAACGTGCAATTAGCTCGCCAATTCTTTACGGCAGAATCTGTCTTTCTTATCGTTCCTTCAGAGACAATCTATCCAGACATTGTTTATAGCCTCCCCTTATCTTGAAGTTCATATCTTGCAAGGCTGATCTGTTGCGTTTCCCGCTCTCCTGCTCTTGCTTGTAGTGTTTATCACTTTCTCGTTAAAGGGGATAATTTACCTCTCTCTCTCTCTCTCTTTCTCTCTCTCTCTCTAGAGAGAGAGAGAGAGAGAGAGAGAGAGAGAGAGAGAGAGAAATATTGATTGATTGATTACCAAGATGCCAAATAACTGATAATCTCTCTCTCTCTCTCTCTCTCTCTCTCTCTCTCTCTCTCTCTCTCGAAGTTTTTGGGTATCCAGACACCCAAAAGCCCAAAAACTTCGAGAGAGAGAGAGAGAGAGAGAGAGAGAGAGAGAGAGAGAGAGAGAGAACATTTATTGATTGATTATCAAGATGCCAAATAACGGATAATCTCTCTCTCTCTCTCTCTCTCTCTCTCTCTCTCTCTCTCTCTCTCTCAGCTTTTGGGCGTCTACATACCAAGAGCTAAATCCATAGAACTGTAATAATTCATTCCGCATTTATGTCTATTAGTTATGAGTAGTTTCTTTATTGAAAGCAAAATTGTTAGGGCTTTTTAGGAAGGGGAAATTAAAACTGTTAAATATGTAACACTTTATACATGAACACTTATGATTTTGTATGTTTTTTGGGGACACAGCTTCTCTCTAATGCAATTTTCATTGAAGGCGATTGCCTTAGTGACGTCAGTATGTTGCTTACAGGAATCCTCATATGTTCTCAGCTTCTTTTAAGTTTTCATGTGTAAGTCTTTAGTTGAATAACAATGATTATTAATGTTCTTCATATTTTATTCTCGATATTATTATTATTATTATTATTATTATTATTATTATTATTATTATTATTAGCTAAGCTACAACCTTAGATGGAAAAGCAGGTTGCTCTAAGGCCAAGAGCTCCAACAGGGATAAATAGTCCAGTGAGGAAAGTAAATATGGAAATAAATGATATAAGAAATAATGAACAATTGAAATAAAATATTTTAAAAACTAACAACATCAAAAGAGATATTTTATACTGTATATAAACTAGAAAAGACTTGTGTCAGCCTGTTTAACCTAAAAAGAATTTGCTGCAAGTTTAAACTTTTGAAGTTCTACCTATTCAACTACCCGATTAGGAAGATCATTCCACAACTTGGTCACAGCTGCAATAAAACTTCTAGAATACTTTGTAGTATTGAGCCTCATGATGGAGAAGGCCTGATTATTAGAATTAACTGCACACCTAGTATTACGAACAGGATGGAACTGTCCGGGATGATCTGAATGTAAAGGATGATCCGAGTTATGAAAAATGTTTTGCAACATGCATAACGAACTAATTGAACGACGGTGCCAGAGATTAATATCTAGATCAGGAATAATGAATCTAATAGCCCTTAAGTTATGTCCAATAAATTAAGATGAGAATCAGCAGCTGAAGACCAGGCAGGAGAACAATACTCGAAACCTGGTAGAATGAAAGAATTAAAACACTTCATCAGAATAAATTTATCATCGAAAATCCTAAAGACTTTCTTAATAAGCCAATCTTTTGTGCAATTAAAGAAGACACAAACCTAATGTGTTTCTCAAAAGTAAATTTGCTGTCGAGACTCACACCTAAAATTTTAAAAGAGTCACACAGAATTAAAGAAATATTATCAATGCTGAGATTCGGATGTTGGAGAGCCACTGTCCTTAACCTACTTACAATTATACTTTGAGTTTTATTAGGATTCAACTTCTTGCCCTATAATTTGCCCCGTGCATTAAATTACCTATAGAACTCTATTAAGGGATTCAGCAACCCCAAATCTACATTCAAGAGATGGAATTGATGCAAAGATTGTAGCATCATCTACATACGCAACAAGTACGTTTTCTAGGCCAAACCACATGTGTATAATAGTATGAAAAGTAATGGGCCAAGAACACTACCCTGAGGAACACCAGATATCACATTCCTATTCTCACTATGGTGCTCATCAACAACTCTTTGCGAAATATTACTTAAAATTCAATAATAATGCTAAGAAATTACCACCCACTGCCAGCTGTTTAAGTTTGAAAGCAAGGGCCTCATGAATAACACAGGCAAAATAAGCACTAAACTCATGGCCAATCATACGAACTTCCTGACCACAATCAAGGGATTTCTCTACAGCATTGGAGATTGTAAGGACATCACATGCTCCAATGCCTTCACAAAAACCAAATTGGAAACTAGGGAACGGATGATTACCTTCAGCAAACCTATTAAGACGTTTTGCCAAAAGACGTTAGAAAACTTAAGATAATTTGGGATTAATGAAAATTGGGCGGTAATCAGTTGAACTAGAGCTACCACAAACACATTTACATAGTGGAGTAACATTACCAATTCTCCAAGTGCTAAAATTCCTCTTTTTTCTAACTTCCACAAAATGACAGATAATTTTTGGAGCTAAGAAATCGGCATTCTTTATAGAAAAGAAAGGAAAAATACCATTTGGGTCTACACCATAAGAATCAAGGTCCCCCAAGAGAGCTTTAATCACGAGATCGAAAAGCTAAATTAGTTAGTTTAGCCTGAGGAAAACAGGAATGAGGAAGTTCGAGTTTCTCATTACTCTGCTTACTGTCAAACACATTAGCCAAAAGGGCTGCTTTTTCCTTTGGACAGTGAGTGACAGAGCTATCTGGTTTAAGTAAAGGAGGAACTCTTGCATCTACATCAAAGAGTGCAGATTTGAGGTAGAGTCGTGGGGCCATTTGACTGACCAGACAGTAGTACATTGGATCCTTCTCTCTTGTTACGGTTCATTTTCCCTTTGCCTACACACACACACACACACACACACACACACACAGAATAGTCTGGCCTATTCTATACATATTCTTCTCTGTCCGCATACACCTGTCAACACTAATATTAACAAACAATTTCTTCTTACTGCACTGTAATTGTTCAGTGGCCGCTTTCTTCTTTGTAAGGGTGGAAGAGACTTTTTAGTTAGGGTAAGCATCTCTTCTAGGAGAAGGAAACTCCAAAATCAAACCATTGTTCTCTAATCTTGGGTAGTGCTATAGCCTATGTACCATGGTCTTCCACTGTCTTGGGTTAGAGTTCTCTTGCCTGATGGTACACTCTGGCACACTATTCCATCTTATTTCTCTTCCTCTTGTTTTGTTAAAGTTTTATAGTTTATATATTAGATATTTATTTTAATCTTGTTGCTCTTCCCTAAAATATTTAATTTTTCTTTGTTTCCTTTTCTCACTGAGCTATTTTCCCTGTTGGAGCCCCTGGGCTTATAGCATCCTGACTTTCCAACTAGGGTTGTAGCTTAGCAAGTAATAATAATAATAATTAAGGGTAGTCCACCACTTATGTTCCTAGGTTGTACCAGAAAGGGCTTCATTTATGGTTGAATTGTATTCCTTTTCAGTTGAAGCATAAACTCGCTGAGCAAAAGCTCTAAGTTGAGTTCAGTTATTTCAAGTCAAATCTGATCTGTTACCTTTCCAAAGATAATAGTCTTCCTGCTTCTCGAAGTAAGCACGTCTACAATCATCATTGAACCATGGTGTGTCCTTCACGTGGTACCTTAGCGCACGAAAAGGGACAAGTCTATCAAGTATGTTGACTAGATTCTCATTCAAAGGGACACCAGGATCAACACAGCTATACAATTGTGATCAATTCAAGCCCAGAAGATCCCTCAAAATCCCATTCCAGTCTGCTCGAGATTTCATGTAGATACATCAGCGATAAGCTGCTCAATCTTCACTACTAATGAGAGCAAGGCATGATCAGGTAGCGCTGTTTCGACAAAACTATGCATTTAGCATTTGATTATTGCTTAACATAAGTTTAAAATTCCCTTTTATATAAGAGACTCTACAAAGATTATGTATGTTTGTATGTATGTATGAAGGTGCCCAAATCTCATGATGAGTGTTTTTTTTCCACTAACTCTCGCATTTGTTTTACTTTCGAGTTTTCACCAAAATACGTTCTTTGAAACAAGCGAGTTAAATCTTGATATTTCCATAAAGCTAAAGTTTAGAAAATAGTTTTTGATATTCTCGTCAAAGGATTATTCAGAATTTCTCATGTTATTTACTCTGGAGTTATACCTGTCGTTTACTTGACCATGAACATAGATATTTTCCTCCCAAAATTTATTTGTGGACGTAGCCTAGGATCGAAGAAATTCTTAAATGTATGCTTAAATGTAAGGTATAATATATCCAGATGATAAGCTTCCTCATTACGATGAAAATTTTATAGATTGGTAACATTTGTTATTTTTTTCATTATTCAAGTTCTCCCTTCATCCATATATATATATATATATATATATGTATATGTATATGTATATATATATATATATATATATAAATATATATATATATATATAATATATATATATATATATATATATACATGATATATAGGCTATATATGTGTGTGTGTGTCTCATGTTAACCAGCCTTGGGTGTCTCCTCTGTTCCAATTTTTATTCGTTTATATCTTCAGTCTTCTCCACCATCATATTTTATTAAAGAAAACGAACAGAACGTCTTTCGTAAAGACATAAAATGCGACATGTCATCCAAGTTAATGGCAGCATTTGATCTACTTCGTGAGCTAACACGAAAACATTATGCGAAGGATGAAAATGTACTTTTGTTAGGGATTAACCACATAATTGCTGGAATCTCTCTCTCTCTCTCTCTCTCTCTCTCTCTCTCTCTCTCATAACCATTGGCCAACAAAAATTCTCTCATTGTTCTAAATGCCTTCACATTGTCCTAAAACACACACTCACACTCCTGTTCCAAACACCTTTACATTCGCCTAAAACTATCTCTCATCTCTCTCTCTCTCTCTCTCTCTCTCTCTCTCTCTCTCTCATGATGTCTTCTGAATGCTTGAGGTTTGAAATGTGGATATCTTTTTGGATTGGATATTTTGCGATTAAAACTGTATTGGGGGGGGGGGGATGGTTGCTTATTACATCAGTAAAAATACAGATTTGAGTTATCCTTTACTGTTTTGATCGAAGTGTTAAAAAAATAGTATTCGGGAACGCCAGGTTCATTTGGCAGTCAGTATAGGAATCGTATTTAAACGATTGTTATTGTTTTGGTCTTATCTCATTGATCGCTGGATTTTCACTTAATGGCAATTTATGGTATATGGCTTTTTTGGTATGAATATATAACAACAACAAGAACAAAAATAGTAATGATAATTATTCAAGAGACGCTACCTTGCTAAGTTAAATGGCAACAAATATTTAGTCAATCTCTGGACTTTCCAGCTGAAAAATAGATTTATTCATTCGTTTACTATCAAAACTAAAGGATGATGAATGCCAATGGCATTACTCATCAGGGGAGCTGCTTGTTAGGCTCTAAAGGAACTGATTCTACTCAGCTTGATAGGAATCTTGGAAAGCTGATTCCTGGAAGGTTCTGATTTTTTTATGACACTTCAAATCTTTTATTTTGTCTGAACTTTTATCTCTCTCTCTCTCTCTCTCTCTCTCTCTCTCTCTCCAAGGGGCCTCTCACACTGGGGGAACCCAAACAAAGAATAAGGCAATAAGGTAAGCTCTCTCTCTCTCTCTCTCTCTCTCTCTCTCTCTCTCTCATTATGAAATAATTTGCAGCTCGGTGAAGCATGGTTATTTTCATGGCATTTTCTTGACTGCCGTCTTTCTGCCTGTCTGTCTGTCTCTGTTTTTGTCTTTTGGAAGGCTATTGTACAGTATGTGGCTTTGTCAGTTTGTTTACAGAGTATATTGCAGGTAATTTTTCATTCCCATGCGTGATCTTTACATTTCCTTCTATTTCTACTCGCGGATAATGTCTACCATTTATCTAGGAATGTATATGGTTAAACTGACGTCAAATCTCACTCTCCTTTGTGGCTAAATCGGAGTTCAGTTCTCGATGTCTTTGGGGATGTCAGTTCTCTGGTCCAGAACTTATTAAAAAAAAGTTTAAGGAAGTAGGAAGTCAAGAATTCCATTCGGTAAAGACAAGAGAACAGGAAGAGCAAGAGAGGGAGCTGGATGTATGCTGCGACAAAGTTGGGGAATAATCTTCATAATTGGGTAGTTGAATCAGTAGAACTTCAGAACTTCATAAGTTCAAACTTGCAGCAAATGTTTTCATGTTAAACAGGCATACTTAAGTCCTTTTATAGTTTATAGGTGAAATATTTTTTAATGTTGGTAATGTTTTTTGAAATATTTCAATTGTTCATTGCTACTTATATCGCTTATTTGTTTCTTTATTTCCTTTCCTCTCTTGGCTATTTTTCCCTGTTGGAGCCGTTGTGCTTGTAGAATCTTGCCTTTCCAACTAGAGTTGTAGCTTAGCAAATAATAATAATAATAATAATAATAATAATAATAATAATAATAATAATAATAATAATATTTGATTGTTTATATAGGTATATGAATATATAATTAAATGCATACATAAACAGTATCTTAACACACTTACACACACACACACACACACACATATATATATATATATATATATATTTTGGGTGTCTGCGTGTATATTGCGTATGTATCACTATACGTGCGTGTCTGAGGAGGAAAGTCTCTTCCAAGAACCAGGTAGAAATACGATTATTAGCGAAAGACAAACGAAAACAAATTTTAAAAATCAACGAAGTGAAAATTTAATGAAACTAATGGTCACGTGATTATCCCAGAACAAGAAAAAAGAGAATATTAGCGTTGTGGTGATTTACGGAAAATATGGATCATTAAAATTTTTTATGACAGGAGCTAATTCAGAATTCGTGAGTTCAGACGCTTAATGATTCAAACGCCTTATTAACCTGATGTTTGCTGCCATCGCAAAATAATAACAACAGAGGCATTATGCGTAATTATGTATATTCACTTGTGGTGATAATCTTTTGAATCACCCTCGTGATGATCTTCATGAGAGAGAGAGAGAGAGAGAGAGAGAGAGAGAGAGAGAGAGAGAGAGAGATTTTGGATGTCTCAAAGACTTTTTAAACTATCCGCGGAGACTTCGTTTGCTTTTGGGTAGAGTGAATTAGATTTAAACGTTTAGAGTATGATCTTGCCTAACTTATTCTTGAACTTCTTTACCATGTTACTGTATGCTACAGCTGCTGGAAGTCTGTTCCAAGTATGTGCCATTTTGTATGTTAAGAAATTACCACAATGAGTGGTGTTGTATCTTTCCAATTCCAGTTTGTATCCGTTAACTCTGGACTAATTTGTGCTCAGCGTGGAAAGGTTGTTATAGACTTTATTTGTAATTCCTTTAAGAATTTTGAGAGAGAGAGAGAGAGAGAGAGAGAGAGAGAGAGAGAGAGAGAGAGGAGAAGGATCTTTTAAAGTGTTAGGTCAGCACGAGAGAATGAGAGTCCAAATTATAGGCGAAGAGAGG
>NC_090762.1:33835961-33843461 GCF_036898095.1 Palaemon carinicauda | reverse complement strand
TGAGAAATTCACGTATTACATGTACCGATGAAATTCAGTTCTTCATATAAATGACGAATCAATATTTATGAAGTTGAACCTCGACAAAATTCATAGTATTATTATTATTATTATTATTTTTATTATTATTATTATTATTATTATTATTATTATTATTATTATTATTATTATTAATATTACTTGCTAAGCTACAACCCTAGTTGGAAAAGCAGGATCCTGTCAGCCCAGGGGCTCCAACAGGGAAAATAGCCCAGTGAGGAAAGGAAACTAGGCAAAATAAAATTGGAAGAAGAATAACATTAAAATAAATATTTCCTATATAAACTTTAAAAACTTTAACAAAAAAAGAGGAAGAGAAACAAGACAGAACAGTGTGCCCGAGAGTACCCTCAAGCAAGAGAACTCTAACCCAAGACAGTGGAAGACCATGGTGCAGAGGCTATGGCACTACCCAAGACTAGAGAACAATGCTTTGATTTTGGAGTGTCCTTTTCCTAGAAGAGTTGCTGACCATAGCTAAAGAGTATGATTGTAAGTAAGTCGAGGACAGTGGGTCCTCAACATCCAGATCTCTACATGGATAATGTTACTTTAACTGTACACGATTCTTAAAATGTTAGGTGTGATTCTTGATTGCAAATATACTTATGAGAAGCACATTTGGTCTGCAAAAAAAATTTGGCTTATTGAGAAAGTCCCAAGATTTCCGCTGATCGTTATATTATGAAGAAGATTTTTCATTCTTTTAATCTGCCTTGTTTCGATTATTGCTCTCCTGTTTGGTCTTCGACTGTTGCTGTCTATTAAATTTATTACTTTTGATCTAGATATTAATATCTGGCACCATCATTCAGTTAGTTCTTTATGCATGATGCATAAGATTTTTCATAATTCTGATCATCCTTTTCATTTAGGTCTTCCTAGTCTGTGCCCTATTGTACGTAGAACTAGGCATGCAGTTGATACTAATTCTTGCCTTCTCAATCATAAGGCACAATACTACTCAGTATTCTTATTCCAGCTGTGAACAGATTGTGGAATTATATTTCTAATCAGGCAGTTGAATCTGTTGAACTTCAGAAGTTCAAACTTGCAGCGAATGTTGTGTTGAACAGGGTAACTTCAGTCTCTCATCATAGTTTATATATGACAGATCTATTTTGAACCGATCTTAAGCAATTTTATTTTCATTATTCATTACTTCTCATGTAGTTTGTGTATTTCCCTATTTCCTTTCCTTACTGGGTTATATTTCCCTGTAGGAGCCCATGGACATATACCATCCTACTGTGACGAGCCAAGTGTAGGTTGTGACTCAAAAGCGGGATGAAAGCAACTGCGTACTTTATTATAGACCCATCAGGTATATATACACAATAGGTCCCGGCAAGGTCACAAAATACATGATATTTCTTGTCCAACCGGCAACCGATTCTGTTGACAGGTGACAATGAGAAATAGGCAGACAGGTTCATGCAAGTTGCTGACAGTGCGAGGGGAGAGCGAAGATACAAAGGATGATATATACAAAAAAAAAGAGAAATGTCGTTACTATGTACGATCGTGTGACACACGGGTGGTATATAACCCCCCCCCCCCCCTAAAAATGACATACTGTACAATTAGAATCAAAAGAACGCCAACACTCTGGGTAAATCTTTCGTCAGATGTCTCTAGTGTTCCCGTGACAAAACAGGCAAGGTGTTGCTCTTCTCACTACTATTATGAAACGGGCGAAGCCCTCTCCAACCTTAGCGAATCAAAGAGAGCAAATGGGTGTTTTTGCTAGGGAAAGCATTAAAATTTTACAAAACGAATTGCCATATTTCATTCTGTTTTATCATTTGACGTTTCGAATATCCACTGCAAATACTGAATACACACATACACACACACTCACACATATATATGTGCGTATATATATATATATATATATATATTTATATATGTGCGTATATATATATATATATATATATAAATCATGAATCCGCAAAATCATGGAGAAATTATTGGAGTATCGCAGCTAAACAATTCCTTCCGTTAGCAACTACATTAGATTATTTCGACATTAGTCTTGTTCAAGTCACCGATGAAAGAAAAGGTGCTTTCAAGATATGGTTCGATGTAAAATAATAATAAAAAACACCATACAGGAGTTATACCGGCCTAAATGACATTCAGAGAGAGAGAGAGAGAGAGAGAGAGAGAGAGAGAGAGAGAGAGAGATTCGGTCTGAGTACATCGTTTTTTATTTTTTTTGTAGTACGTTGGTCAAAATTCGCCCGTAACTTTATGAGTTTGGTTGGTGACAAACAAATAGGCAGAGGTGAAAACATGACCTCCTTGGCGGAGGTAATAATAATAATAATAATAATAATAATAATAATAATAATAATAATAATTGGACCGAAGCGTAAATTTTTAGTTCTGTCGAGGTGAGTATTGTCCCGCGCACTGAGCCCTTTTATAATTTGGAATTGCAAGATATTTCTTTGGATTTATTAAACGTAATTAGTTCTTCTTACCTTCTAAATTCCTGGAATTTATTCTTTTATCCAAACCTTCCGAATTCTTGTAACCCTTCCAGAAACCACATTATTACTTCCATTCTCAACTCGGGGTCGTTCTCACATAAGACACCAAAACCAACTCTGCCTCACATAAATCTACATTAAGCCTTTATATGGGCGGTCAATCATATTCAGACTTTCAAAAATCAAAAAAATTTGCAGGGACTATTGCAATATATCAAGAAGCATGTGTAAAAAAGCAAACATTTCAATAGTTTAATATGTATTCCTAAAGGAATACAAAATGTACACACACAAACCGAAAGAAAAATCTTGATTTTAACATATTTCTCTTTGCCAATGAAGTGTTCTCAGGAAAAAAATAACTAATCTTTAATTACACATTGCACTATAAATACGTCCTTGTTACATTTTTTTTTTTTTTTTGTGCCAAAGTTTACGTTATATCGAAATAGATACCAAAACTTTTATATCCGTTTCAAACTGAAAAATCCAAATAAGCAAGTGATGATTTTTTTTCTCCTGACTAATTCCAAACTCATTGTGAAAGATAAAGTGCCTTTAATTTTTTTTGTTTTTTTGAAAATTTGAAGATATTTTGTTCAAATGTAGTTCAAAGTTAAGATTAATTATTTTTCTTACTTTTTTTGTTCACTTGTTTATTTACTAGTTTATCTATACAGTTGCCGACGAGAGTGTTTTTGAATTGGTCGCCGCTCATTGTTAAGCATAAAAACAAATGCTTGAATGTAAGTGAATAAATCGCCAAAATAAGATGCTAAATAGGGATATTTGGTAAATACTGTATATTTTGTAAAGGTGACAAGGTAAAGGACTCTGGTAATATACATAGCTTGCAGAGGCTCCACTCAGATGAATATAAAAACATTGAAGAAAAGGAAATTTAACTAAATGATGTAGATTTACTATGTCAAATAAGAGGACTAGATCTTTTCGCAAGGGAGACCGAATTCCATGAGTGCTGACCCGAGCAGTTTTTAGTGAGACGAATACCTCGGCAGTGTTACACCATCACCAAAACTGAGGAAATATCAGACAAGAAGAGATGTATAAAAAAAAGCATTTTCGCATCTACGATTTTTTTCAAAAAAATACGTTATTCACAAAGTTCGGGTTCTAAAACCTTGTCATTTGGAAATGTGTATAATTAGAATCTATGCAACAATAGCAATAATGAACAAGCTGGTGAAATAACTAGTCAGTCTCAAGTTGAAGATTGAACACGGTTCTGACCTGAAAGACAGCATCGACTTCTGATCATCCCCATATAAAGACACACTGATATTTTGCAAATCTTTGGAATAACTGAAAACAATTGTTCTTTGTGTTTGTGATTTGTGAGATGATGACTGGATCAAAGAAGTTAGTCTTGAGCTTTACACTAAATTACTCAGTGCCTTCAAAGAAACCAAGACACTTCTATGGCCCACCAAATCTAGAGACGTTCCTTATTATTATTATTATTATTATTATTATTATTATTATTATTATTATTATTATTATTACTAGCTAAGCTACAACCCTAGTTGGAAAAGCAGGATGCTATAATCCCAGAGGCTCCAACAGGGAAAATAGCCCAGTGAGGAAAGGAAAAAAGGAAAATAGAATATTTCAAGAAGAGTAATAACATTAAAGTAGATATCTCCTATATAAACTATAAAAACTTTAACAAAATAAGAAGGGAAATAAGATAGAACAGTGTTCTCGAGTGTACCCTCAAGCAAGATATTCCTGCTTATGTTCTAAAATCTGTATTTACACTAATGTGTGGTAAGAGGGACCAATCAGATCGAGATTGAATATTAGTGCCAATAGTTAGTCAAGATATGTGTAAAGCAGCAACAGGAAGACAGTGGAAGATGAAAACGCATATCTTACTATGTATGACACTACGCCGTCTCTTCAAATCTAAATAACCAACTACTTTCCTATGCGTCCTATGCGCTTTCTTTTGAATTGGAAACTGTCCTGGCATATAGATGGTTAAAAGTGTTTCAGTAATCAGTAATAGTGATGTGGTTAAAGTTCAACCTGAAGGAACAGTGTTTCATGGCGACCGAGACAACTTTGATCAGCTGGTGTCTGATGTTTATGGAACGGGATCAGTTCAAAGCACATTTGGAATCTACATGGAAGAATTTGGATTCTGTAAAGATGATGGTCTGAAATTAGTCCCTCGTATGACTGAACCTATTCCTGAGAAGATTCAAAAGTCCAGTTTAAGAGTTTCCACCATACCACCGGAGAAAACAACCCGAAGAACCAACCCTCATACAGCCCTCAAACTGTGATGAAAATTCCAGCATCAAGATTCTGATTTTTTTTTTTTAGATTATTGCTTGTTATATGACCTTTGAGAGTCAATTTATCCCTGCTAAATTGGGATCTGTGTCTAGTAGGCTACTGCCAATACTCCAAACTTATGACAACTATGTATGTAGGTATATGTATATACATATATTTCTGTATATATATATATATATATATATATATATAAAATTACAGTATTTTTTAGATTTTTTACTGGATAGCCCTGTCCTTCCGGCGGGAAAGGGGAGCCCCGCCCTGCCAGCAGAAACGGGGGATCCCCGCCCCACCAGCGGGGAAGGGAGAGCCCTTCCCTGCCAGCGGGAAGGAGGGGAGCCCCCCCTGCGAGCCGGAACGTGAAGCCCCCCTGCCAGCGGGAAGGGGGAGCCCCACCTTGCCAGCGGGAAGGGGGAGCCCCACCTTGCCAGCGGGAAGGAGGAGCCCCACCTTGCCAGCGGGAAGGGGGAGCCAGCGGAAAAGGGGGGAAGCCCCGCCCTGCAAGCGGGAAGGGGGTAGCCCCGCCCTGCCAGCGGGAAGGGGGAGCCCCGTCCTGCCAGCGGGAAGGGGGGAGCCATGCCCTGCCAGCGGGAAGGGGGGAGCCCTGCCCTGCAGGCGGGAAGGGGGAGCCCCGTCCTGCCAGCGGGAAGGGGGGAGCCATGCCCTGCCAGCGGGAAGGGGGGAGCCCCGCCCTGCCAGTGGGAAGGGGGAGCCCCAGCCTGCCATCGGGAAGGGAGGAGCCCCGGCCTGCCAGTGGGAAGGGGGGGAGCCCTGCCCTACCAGTGGGAAGGGGGGAGCTCCGCCCTGCCAGCGGGAAGGGGGGAGCCCCGTCCTGCCAGCGGGAAGGGAGAGCCCTGTCCTGCCAGTGGGAAGGGGGGATCCCCGCCCTGCCAGCGGGAAGGGGGGAGCCCCGCCCTGCTAGCAGGAAGGTGGGTAGCCCCGCCCTGCCAGCGGGAAGTGGGGAGCCCCGCCCGGCCAGCGGGAAGTGGGGAGCCCCGTCCTGCCAGCGGGAAGGGGGAGCCCTGTCCTGCCAGCGGGAAGGGGGAGCCCCACCCTGCCAGCGGGAAGTGGGGAGCCCCGTCCTGCCAGCGGGAAGTGGGGAGCCCCGTCCTGCCAGCGGGAAGGGGGGAGCCCCGCCCTGCCAGCGGGAAGGGGGAGCCCCGCCCTGCCAGCGGGAAGTGGGGAGCCCCATCCTGCCAGCGGGAAGTCGGGAGCCTCGTCCTGCCAGCGGGTAAGGGGAGCCCCTCCCTGCCAGCGGGAAGTGGGGAGCCTCGCCCTGCCAGTGGGAAGGGGGGAGCCCTGTCTTACCAGTGGGAAGGGGGGGAGCTCCGCCCTGCCAGTGGGAAGGGGGAAGCCCCGTCCTGCCAGCGGGAAGGGGGAGCCCTGTCCTGCCAGCGGGAAGGGGGGAGCCCCGCCCTGCCAGCGGGAAGGGGGGAGCCCCGCCCTGCCAGCAGGAAGGTGGGTAGCCCCGCCCTGCCAGCGGGAAGTGGGGAGCCCCGCCCTGCCAGTGGGAAGGGGGGAGCCCCCCCTGCCAGCAGGAAGGGGGGAGCCCCGCCCTGCCAGCGGGAAGGATGGAGCCCTGCCCAGCGGGAAAGGGGTAGCATCGCCCTGCCAGCGGGAGGGTGGAGACCCGCCAAGCCAGCGGGAAGGGGGGAGGCCCGCCCAGCCAGCGGGAAGCGGGGAGGCCCGCCCAGCCAGCGGGAAGGGGGGAGGCCCGCCCTGGGTAGCGCGAAACGGGCAGCCCCGCCGAGCGAACAATATAGAGTGCCTGTATCTATCTTAATTTTAAAAAACATGAAATCTCCAACAGGCTCCAAAAAGTCTTTGAAGTCTTCAAAGCTCCCCCAACTCCTTGTTTGTCTCCAATTTGTCTTTCATCATCAATAGTAAAGTTGAATGCTTTCCTGTCAGAGTACCAAAGGGAGAAGTATGGAATACTGGTGCAATCCCAAATTGGCTTCAAATTGTCATTCATTTCAAGCATGAATGTTAGAAAAGGTATTAAGGTCGTTTTGATTGTTTTATTGACCAACTCAAATTTGCAACCTTTTATCACAGACTCACCATGAGGCTATTAAAAAGCAAACAAGATTTGGGTTTTGCAGAAAATGCTTTGGTAAAAGTTAAGAGAATTGTTGAGTGTGACTTAAAAAAAAAAAAAAAATACTTCGTCATAAAGGGATCAATGACAAGTGGAATCATGAAGGCAGTCATGAAAAGCAGAACAAGAATCTTGAAGACTAATAACTGATATATTTGAAAGGATTCTGACAGAAAGTACAGGAAGAGGAAGACAGGAAGGAGATCGGGAGAGAAGAAATAAGGAATCCGAAAAGGAGAACTAGTTATTATTTGTTGACCATATTACGGTATGTTGGATTTGAAAGGAGAAAGTAAAGTCCCTAATGTTGAATATCCAAAAATAAAGACTGTGCAGAATAAGGTGGAAACTGCACAGAAGTAGAGAATATTGAAGGACCAGAGAAAGATCTAAAATTCTTCAATCTGAAATAATTTTTTTTTTCTCTAAAAAAGGAAGGACTTTTAAGGAGAGGCATTCCAATTGGACAGCTTCCTTTTGGAAATCCCTAACAGGCTCCAAATCTGAAATAGTTTTCAGAATTCTCCCAAATCGTTGTTCGAC
>NC_090762.1:33830961-33833461 GCF_036898095.1 Palaemon carinicauda | reverse complement strand
AGGTGAAAAAGCAAGATGATATAAGTCAAAAGGCTCCAACAGGAAAAAATAGCCTAGTGAGAAAAAGAAATTTAGAAATATATAAACTACAAGTATTTGAAGAATAGTAAGGACATTAATTTTTTTTTTATGTGTAAATCATAAGGAGACATATGTCAGTCTGTTCACAAAAACATTCACTGCTATTTTGAACTTTTGAACAATTTATCGCCATTTGTCAAAGGGTAACATTTTATTTCCCATGGATATCAGGCCCCTCAAATATTGCTTTTGATAGCCTGGCCTTTTGAAAGAAGAAATTAATTCCTCACCCATAATATCATCGGAAGGAAGTTCTCTTCACCTCACTTGTCTTAGGTATGATATGCGTTAAATTCACGACTGTTAATAGTACCTGAGAAGGTGCATAGTGGTCAGCGTGGACCTATTCATAAATCCGTTATTGTGAAAAACGTTGATATTTTGTCTCATTATAAATTTTGTCAATGTCTGAAGCATGACCGCAAGAATTATTTAAGACTGATTGAGGATATATAATTCAAAGTGGTGTCATCTCAAACTATGAGGTTACAGTGAACTTTGAAAATTAGATATTTTAAGTATGTTTCTTCCCTTGGAAGGTTCTTATCTATTTGCGGGAAAATTTTGGTGCTGACATTTAATGACGGGAATTTTGGTTTTACTTTACGGGATTCCTATTGATCAAAGCAAAACGCTACTTACTTAGAGAGAGAGAGAGAGAGAGAGAGAGAGAGAGAGAGAGAGAGAGAGAGAGTTTTATTCTTCCTGAGAAATGTAGTGTAAATAGAAGAAATTCTTCAAATTTTAAAACGACGTTTCTTCTAGATGATAATTCCTAACAACCGTGAATTACACGCAATATTGGATTTAAATGTATTGAAATAAAACCGGTGACCAAAATGCCCTACTTTATTTTGTAATGGTGAAATAATGTTGAATTCATTATCAATTATTTGTCGCTTTCAAATTTATATTTCAGAGTTGGGTATTTATATGCATTTATGTTCACATTATTACTGTAATTGAAGAATGCAAACAACCGCAATTATTCGAACTTAGGAAGAATTCCTGAACCTGCTCTGCTACGCTTTGGCGGCAACTTGAAAGCTGCCATCATGATTCTTGAGAACAAAGGCTGGCGTCCAATCTGAGAGGTATTTAAACAGATTTGTACAAATGTGAGTTTTACTGGGTGGCGTTCTAACAAGCGACTTCCTTTGAAGACGATTATTGAAACTGAATCGAAACCCAAAAGAAAAAAGAAAAAATAAATTCCTAAAGTTTTGATATAGGGTTATTTGTTTATCATAAATAGCTGTTCTTGAAAGTAGTTTTTAATTTCTGGAAGTTAAATAAAGAAATTCAGTTGCCTTTTATTATAAAGAAATAGTTTTTCCTTTTTTTTTACTACAATATCATAGCTCTCGAGTCCTTGTCTGGACAACAAAGTTTCAGGTGTTCGTAATATAATTAAAATGGTGGGCTTAGGTAATCAGTCATATAGCTGGACATTGGGGTGTCACTGCATGAACAAGTTTCCTTTGAGTTCATTAATAAGTGGATTATTATAAGTCAGAAAGAGGTAATATAAATTTTACTTTTGTACACATTGGATATATATCTTTGATCATTTATATTGCAAGGAAATTCCTTTCATCTAGTCATCTCATAATTCTTATGGGCCGACTTGTCAACAAAGAGTGTTTTTATCATAGTTCCCTAAAAGAGAGATTCAAAATTATTTTTCGAATTCTTTCAGGTTCTGAAGTTTGAACAAGAACAAGTAACAAATAACACGTCCCGTATTTATCTACTTATATATATATATATATATATATATATATATATATAAACTATGCTGTAAATATTTTGAGCCATTGAGGTGGCTGGTAACAGATATGTCGGTTTTATAGTGGACGGTTTACTTGAACAAAATAAAACTAAAACCGATGATAAAAAGAAAAAAAAATTGTGGAGATATTGCTGACCATAAAATAGAGAATGTGCTCAGTCTTAGAAGGCAATCCTCCTTCTAGTGCTGTTAAACGTTAGAAGCTCTAAATGGAAGACCATTAAAATCTTACTGCGTCTTAAAAGCATTACGGGGACAAAGTATGTTACTGCAGTTTGTACGTCCATAACTTCACTTCATTCAAAAGGCAAGTGTATCGGTTCACTGTTCTCACTGTATGATTAAGTTTTTTTTTTTTTTTTTTTTTTTTTTTTTGGTGGAATTCTATCTACTTCTCTTCCGCTTGTTTTGTTAAAGTTTTTTAGAGTTTATATAGGAAATATATATTTTAATGTTGGTACTGTTCTTAAAATATTTTATTTTTCTTTATTTCTTTTCCTCACTGGGCTATTTTCCCTGTTGGGGCTCCTGGGCTTATAGCATCCCGCTTTTCCGATTAGGGTTGTAGCTTAGTAATTATGATAATAAACTCGATGCACCTAGGGGTAGTGATTTCAATTCTTTAAT
>NC_090762.1:33825961-33828461 GCF_036898095.1 Palaemon carinicauda | reverse complement strand
TAACGGATTCTAACTGATTCACCTTGTTAAGGCAGTAAGAGGTAGTGGAAAAATTTGATATCAGAAGCTCCCTAATGATTAGTACAAAGAATAAATAAAATCGAAGAAGTATTTTCTATTAAGAAAATAGAATGCAAACATTGGAAATGTAATCAGAAAGTTTAGAGTATTTTGCATAAATTAAAGTAAATTTAGCCTAACTTAAGCACCTTTGTGAAAGGTTTCATTCTGATTTACATCCGCGAGACCTCACCACACGTTAATGAAGGTCTCTTGACCAATCAGCTGTGATAGCGCACAAACCAAGAAAGAAAAATGCGAACTGAAGTAACATGTTGAAGACGGATAAAAAGGTGGGAAAGAAAGCCAAGATTACCGGAAGGACATTCGCAAGCATATCAACAAACTAATTACCAACAAGTATTCTCTAAAGGTTGGCCATTTCATGGACAGATGATGACGGTAATGCCATCCGGCTTACTTTACGGTGACAGTTAAGCACACATGATGTTTCCCCCAAGAGGAGCTAATTAATGTTCTTATTGAGGCTTGAGAACTCTTCGCTGCAACATGGAAAATGCATTCATAATTGCAACAATTTGCAAATGCACAAGACGCTGCATGTCTCATTCAAGGGAAGTTCACGTTGGTCTGGTTTAGTCCATTGCATGGTTTCTGGGGGAATCGGGCAAAGTATTAAACGCGAATAGATGTCTTTAATACTTGAGCAGTTTTTTTTTTTTTTTTTTTTTTTTTTTTTTTTTTTTTTTTTTTTTTTTTGGTATGTTTCAGTAAGTGTCTTCTCTTTTTAACCATCCATCTCACCAACTTCTTATCTTCCTCTCCCTATTCCTCTCGTGATTTGCAGTTGTATATTCTAGTTAGTGTCTAATGTCTACTGTTCTCTTCTCCTCCACCTCCCTCTCACTTGTCTTCCGTTCTTTGCTATTGTATTCTGTCGTGCAAGGTGTTTAAGATGAAAGAAAGAGGTGTATTATTCAGATTTATTGCCACTTTCCCATTATGACCGACGTTGTACTCTCGTGTTTTGAAAATCAACCTCGGGGTGTTCCTGTCTTTTTGTTTTATTAATACTTTGTGATGGCTGTTCGACCCAGATCGCTTGTTTCCTCGAGGGGCTTGGCTTAAAGATTGATTTTAATGGCATGTCGTTTGGCAGTGATGAGGAGAACTACATGAAGTTTGGGACTTATTCTGCCACCCACGAGATTGGAGTTTATTTTTCTTGTTTTTGAAGTTATTTGTTATTTTTCTTACTTGAAGTTGCCCTGAAGGAAACATTTTTTTAACCATGCCTGATACGTTCGAAGTTATTTGTGTTTTTAATATATTCTTCTTCTTTATTATGGAGCATATTGCCAACGAAAGCCCAAATATAAACTATAGTACCCGAAAACAAAAACACACACATTCAAAGAGAGATATGATCTTATGCATTTATTGATTCGAACTGACATATAACTGCTTAGAACTCTTCATATCCGCTCATAATAATTCGTTTTTATGTTCTTTAACTGTTTGTTGTTTGTTATTATGATAAGCAAAACTTGCAATTTGCGTCACCTATTATTGCGCCATCTATCCTCACCTACTGCAATTAACTAATCCCCGGATGCTGTGGACGATCATTCACTTGACAATCGATTTGTACACTGTTATTATGTTAATGATTGCTACTTTGGGAACGTTTCAATACGTTAAAATGACCGAGGGTGACGTACCCTAGGCAAATATTGCTGGGGGAAGTGTCGATAACACTTCAAGAGTTCAAATAGGGATCAAGTCGTAAGTAAATCGTTGTCTTCAGTCGATCTAAAAACTAGTAATTAAGTCTCTCTCTCTCTCTCTCTCTCTCTCTCTCTCTCTCTCTCTCTCTCTCTCTCTCTCTAGCGTTCATTGATTTGAATGGTTTATTCTAGGAAAATATGCATTATACTTTTATGAAAAGTTGATATATATAGGAGTGGTATATATCAATTACTTCTACTTCTTTTAATCTATTTCTTCTAATCCTCATATAAATAAAGATTTATTTTATTTTTACAGAGATTTTGTATCTATTTCATATACTTTAATTTCTCATAACTGATTAATAGAAAGCTAACAATACTGAAGTTACGAATGTATAATTACAATTTTTATCATCCTTTTTTTTTTTGTACTTTCAGCAGTGCATTGGGATAATTCACTCGTAATCTACCTCATATTCTACCAACTTTAAAAAAATTAATAAAGAAGGTAGTCGGAAACTGTATAAGCAATAAGAAAGGGAAAAGTTAACTTAAGGCGCGTCTTTGTTAAGTAAAGAAATTGAAAATAAAATCCTTTCGAGACATCACGGAAGTTAAAGAATAGGTCAAAGATAGAACAGTTAAAACGAGTATATAACAAAGACAGTCAAATGTATGATTTTCTCTCGAGTGAAATGTTAAAGAATAATCATTGTTTAAACGAGTTTTTTCTTTAACTATTGTCAACA
>NC_090762.1:33818461-33823461 GCF_036898095.1 Palaemon carinicauda | reverse complement strand
TAGTTTATGCTTTCGTGAAGTGTTTCTTTTTACATTCAGCTTTGGAAATTAATATTTGTATTTTGAAAGTGTGATAGGATTTCAAATGACACTAATGAGTGGGGAATTATAATGAATGATATTAATCTTATTCATATATATAACATTTGTTTTGGCTAGTTATTCATGGTCAGAATCACCAACTAATATATGAAAAGGTATATAACGCTACACGAGCTACATTTAACTTAAAAAGACCACACGCTATATTCTGTAGAGAGAGAGAGAGAGAGAGAGAGAGAGAGAGAGAGAGAGAGAGAGAGAGAGAGAGAGAGAGAGAGAGAGAGAGAGAGGCATTAGTAGGTGATGCTGTTCGATATACAACAATTATTAACGGAATTAGTTTGCTAAATATAATAACTATTATTACCGGGATTAGGTTGCTAAATATAATAACAATTATTAATGGTGTTAGTTTGCTAAATTTAATGATAATTATTATCGGGGTTAGGTTCCTAAATCTAATAAAAAAGAAAGATATTCTACCTAGATGACCCCATTTATTGCCATTCCTTAATACTTAGATGACCCCATTTTTTGCCATTCCTTAATACTTAGATGACCCCATTTTTTGCCATTCCTTAATACTTAGATGACCCCATTTATTGCCATTCCTTAATACTTAGATGACCCCATTTATTGCCATTCCTTAATACTTAGATGACCCCATTTTTTGCCATTCCTTAATACTTAGATGACCCCATTTTTTGCCATTCCTTAATACTTAGATGACCCCATTTATTGCCATTCCTTAATACTTAGATGACCCCATTTATTGCCATTCCTTAATACTTAGATGACCCCATTTATTGCCATTCCTTAATACTTCGATGACCCCATTTATTGCCATTCCTTAATACTTAGATGACCCCATTTATTGCCATTCCTTAATACTTAGATGACCCCATTTTTTGCCATTCCTTAATACTTAGATGACCCCATTTATTGCCATTCCTTAACATAGAATCCTATTCATATGACTATTTTTAATTTCCCCTTTGTCTTTTAATTGAGGATGACCATTACACCAATCTTTCCCATTTTTTATAAATATTTTAGGACTCCCGTTTCTCTCATTTGTTGACCTTCAAATTAATTTTTCCAATTTATGGGTAGATAGTTGATGAATAGCAATAATGTCTTATTACTTTGATAAATAAGACGAATATCTTCTTAATATCATGAATAGGGCGAATATCTTTTCACTTTGATGAGTAGGACGAATATCTCTTTCTATGATAGATGGGAAGAATATCTTTTTTTCTTTGATAAGTAGGACGAACATCTCTTACTTTCATAGATGAGAAGAAATTCTCTTTACTTTGATAAGTAGGACGAATACCTCTTACTTTGATAGATGGGGAGAGTATCTTTTTACTTTGATAAGTAGGACGAATACCTCTTACTCTGATAGATTGGGAGAGTATCTTTTTACTTTGATAAGTAGGACGAATACCTCTTGCTTTGATAGATGGGGAGAGTATCTTTTTGCTTTGATAAGTAGGACGAATATCTCTTACTTTGATGGATAGGAAGAATATCTTTTTACTTTGATAAGTAGGACGAATATCTCTTACTTTGATAGATGGGGAGAGTATCTTTTTACTTTGATAAGTAGGACGAATATCTCTTACTTTGATGGATAGGAAGAATATCTTTACTTTGATAAGTAGGACGAATATTTCTTACTTTGATAGATGGGAAGAATATCTTTTTACTTTGATAAGTAGGACGAATATCTCTTACTTTGATGGATAGGAAGAATATCTTTTTACTTTGATAAGTAGGACGAATATTTCTTACTTTGATAGATGAGAAGAATATATTTTTACTTTGATATATAGGACGAATATCTCTTACTTTGATAGATGGGAAGAATATCTTTTTTCTTTGATCAGTAGGACGAATATCTCTTTGATAGACGGGAAGAATCTCTTTTTTCTTTGATAAGTAGGACGAATATCTCTTACTTTGATAGATGGGAAGAATATCTTTTTACTTTGATATATAGGACGAATATCTCTTACTTTGATAGATGGGAAGAATATCTTTTTTCTTTGATCAGTAGGACGAATATCTCTTTGATAGACGGGAAGAATATCTTTTTTCTTTGATAAGTAGGACGAATATCTCTTACTTTGATAGATGGGAAGAATATCTTTTTTCTTTGATAAGTAGGACGAATATTTCTTACTTTGATAGATGGGAAGAATATCTTTTTACTTTGATAAGTAGGACGAATATCTCTTACTTTGATGGAAAGGAAGAATATCTTTTTACTTTGATAAGTAGGACGAATATTTCTTACTTTCATAGATGGGAAAACTATCTTTTTACTTTGATAAGTAGGACGAATATCTCTTACTTTGATAGATGGGGAGAGTATCTTTTTACTTTGATAAGTAGGACGAATATCTCTTACTTTGATAGATGGGGAGAGTATCTTTTTACTTTGATAAGTAGGACGAATATTTCTTACTTTGATAGATGGGAAGAATATCTTTTTACTTTGATAAGTAGGACGAATATCTCTTACTTTGATGGATAGGAAGAATATCTTTTTTCTTTGATAAGTAGGACGAATATCTCTTACTTTGAAAGATGGGAAGAATATCTTTTTTCTTTGATAAGTAGGACGAATATCTCTTACTTTGAAAGATGGGAAGAATATCTTTTTTCTTTGATAAGTAGGACGAATATCTCTTACTTTGATAGATGGGAAGAATATCTTTTTTCTTTGATAAGTAGGACGAATATCTCTTACTTTGATAGACGGGAAGAATATCTTTTTTCTTTGATAAGTAGGACGAATATCTCTTACTTTGATAGATGGGAAGAATATCTTTTTTCTTTGATAAGTAGGACGAATATCTCTTACTTTGATAGATGGGAAGAATATCTTTTTTCTTTGATAAGTAGGACGAATATCTCTTACTTTGATAGATAGGAAGAATATATTTTTTCTTTGATAAGTAGGACGAATATCTCTTACTTTGAAAGATGGGAAGAATATCTTTTTTCTTTGATAAGTAGGACGAATATTTCTTACTTTGATAGATGGGAAGAATATCTTTTTACTTTGATAAGTAGGACGAATATCTCTTACTTTGATGGATAGGAAGAATATCTTTTTACTTTGATAAGTAGGACGAATATCTCTTACTTTGATAGATGAGAAGAATATATTTTTACTTTGATATATAGGACGAATATCTCTTACTTTGATAGATGGGAAGAATATCTTTTTTCTTTGATCAGTAGGACGAATATCTCTTTGATAGATGGGAAGAATCTCTTTTTTCTTTGATAAGTAGGACGAATATCTCTTACTTTGATAGATGGGAAGAATATCTTTTTACTTTGATATATAGGACGAATATCTCTTACTTTGATAGATGGGAAGAATATCTTTTTTCTTTGATCAGTAGGACGAATATCTCTTTGATAGACGGGAAGAATATCTTTTTTCTTTGATAAGTAGGACGAATATCTCTTACTTTGATAGATGGGAAGAATATCTTCTTTCTTTGATAAGTAGGACGAATATCTCTTACTTTGATAGATGGGAAGAATATCTTTTTTCTTTGATAAGTAGGACGAATATCTCTTACTTTGATAGATGGGAAGAATATCTTTTTTCTTTGATCAGTAGGACGAATATCTCTTACTTTGATAGATGGGAAGAATATCTTTTTTCTTTGATCAGTAGGACGAATATCTCTTACTTTGATAGACGGGAAGAATATCTTTTTTCTTTGATAAGTAGGACGAATATCTCTTACTTTGATAGATAGGAAGAATATCTTTTTACTTTGATAAGTAGGACGAATATCTCTTTGATAGATGGGAAGAATATCTTTTTTCTTTGATAAGTAGGACGAATATATCTTACTTTGATAGATGGGAAGAATATCTTTTTTCTTTGATAAGTAGGACGAATATCTCTTACTTTGAAAGATGGGAAGAATATCTTTTTTCTTTGATAAGTAGGACGAATATCTCTTACTTTGATAGATGGGAAGAATATCTTTTTTCTTTGATAAGTAGGACGAATATCTCTTACTTTGATAGATGGGAAGAATATCTTTTTACTTTGATAAGTAGGGCGAATATCTCTTACTTTGATAGATGGGAAGAATATCTTTTTTCTTTGATAAGTAGGACGAATATCTCTTACTTTGATAGATGGGAAGAATATCTTTTTACTTTGATAAGTAGGGCGAATATCTCTTACTTTGATAGATGGGAAGAATATCTTTTTTCTTTGATAAGTAGGACGAATATCTCTTACTTTGATAGATGGGAAGAATATCTTTTTACTTTGATAAGTAGGACGAATATCTCTTACTTTGATAGATGGGAAGAATATCTTTTTTCTTTGATAAGTAGGGCGAATATCTCTTACTTTGATAGATGGGAAGAATATCTTTTTACTTTGATATGTTGGACGAATATCTCTTACTTTGATAGATGGGAAGAATATCTTTTTACTTTGATAAGTAGGGCGAATATCTCTTACTTTGATAGATGGGAAGAATATCTTTTTACTTTGATAAGTAGGGCGAATATCTCTTACTTTGATAGATGGGAAGAATATCTTTTTTCTTTGATAAGTAGGACGAATATCTCTTACTTTGATAGATGGGAAGAATATCTTTTTACTTTGATAAGTAGGGCGAATATCTCTTACTTTGATAGATGGGAAGAATATCTTTTTTCTTTGATAAGTAGGACGAATATCTCTTACTTTGATAGATGGGAAGAATATCTTTTTACTTTGATAAGTAGGGCGAATATCTCTTACTTTGATAGATGGGAAGAATATCTTTTTTCTTTGATAAGTAGGACGAATATCTCTTACTTTGATAGATGGGAAGAATATCTTTTTACTTTGATAAGTAGGACGAATATCTCTTACTTTGATAGATGGGAAGAATATCTTTTTTCTTTGATAAGTAGGA
>NC_090762.1:33810961-33813461 GCF_036898095.1 Palaemon carinicauda | reverse complement strand
ATTCCGTATTGTAGTTAGGGAAGGGGGGGGGGTGGGAAGGGTTGAATATGTGTCTGTATGTGAGTATATATGTCTAAATATTTAGCCGTCAATTTTGACGGTTTGCGTACACTAGTAAAGCTAATTATAATAATGCTGATGCTATTATGAATGTGTTTCATATTCCCATAAAGCATAAACATTTATGATGACAAAATTGTTGTTTATTTAATTTCGTTCATGATTTTTACTGATACACGATTTCATGTTATATTTCCTCTTATTGGTCATAATTATAACAATGATTGTAAATATAATCGTGTTTTTAATGTTTCTTGATTTTAATATTTTTCTAAGAGTCCTCATCTATTTTAAATCAGTATTGATTTTAATATACTATCCCATAATCGTATTAAGGATATTATGATAATGATAATTACTAACGATATGTACGCCTTCGTTTTATATATTTCCTATTATTTTTTATTTAGCTACTGATATCTTTCCTCATTATCATGAGCAAATAATACGCTCTCTCAAATCTTTTTTATAAAGTAATTATCCTTTTTTCAATCATACTTGTTGTTATGCATTTAAAAAAAGAATAGAATTAAGATTAAATAGTCTATTAGAAGGTTTGTATCAGTAAACTAGCGTCGCTAAAAGACGTATTAATCAAGGAGTCAGTCACTGAATCTTTTTCTAGAGATCAGTTGAGTCAATAAGTTCACACAGAAAATCCTATACGTCCTTTTGTCATTCCTATAGGCCCATAGGGTTTATTACTACCGGAGATAAACAATTTTCACAAAGTATAATCTCTCTCTCTCTCTCTCTCTCTCTCTCTCTCTCTCTCTCTCTCTCTCTCTCTCTCTCTCTCTCTCTCATTTTTCTCCTTGGATCTTCTGGGTGATTCAAAGCGTTGTATGCTAGCTTTCCAAACGATGGGATCCGTTAATTAGTCATTTGTTTGGAAGTCAACTAATTTTTGGTGGGAAGATAATTCGGGTTTCTAGTATGTAAAGAAAGGGACATGTAAATAGTTAAATAGGTGACTGAATTGATATGAGAATGGATTGAAATATGCAGAAAATGTAAAGCGATCAGTAAACGAAGTTGAATGGTATAAGTAATTCGTATAGTGAGATTTGAACGTGTTTTGAATGGAAAGATGTTTCTTTCAATATTTTGATAACCTGATGCTTCAAGTCACACACTCACCCCTATTTCCCATCAAGGATGAGCCAGTAGCGAGACATTTATAGATAAAGATACGAATATGCAAAATTCAAAAACGAATAAATGAAAAGATAAATCAGATTGGTAAAAGTAAAACGAGTCATTTAAGCGAAACATGCTTATACACATAGACACATATACACACAATATATATACACTCATTCAATATACATACGCACACTGAGGAGACTTTAACGTTCCCCCTCACTTACTTCTCTCAACAGAAATAGCCCTATCTTTGTCATGTCAATATGCCCCACCTGGTCTGGGTATACATTTGGTGCATGCATCTGTAACGGTATAGTCCCCGGAAAGGTTTTAATTGACAGCGAGGACGAAAATTGTAGTTTTCCCTTGAGAACGAACTAAGACTTAACGTAAAAAGTTTAACTCTATATCGGTATCATGCTATGGGTAACGTTATTCTGCAGTTTTAACATTGCCATACGACAGCGAATAGTATCACATTACAATCTTCATAGCTCTTTCGTGATATATTATTACTAGCAAGGTCTATACCTATAGACCTTGATTACTAGAGTACGCGACCAGTCAGACATGACGGCTGAATATTTATATAGATATATACAGCCATCTCACGCACATAGGTTTAAGCCTTAATTACCTCCCCTTCACCCCACTTTCCTAACTAAAAAACAGCAACTGTGGTTTCCGAGTGTACTGTACCTCTCGGATAGCCCGTCTCACCTGGGTGTGGCTACTCACTTTTCCCCTACCCGAGGGATGGGGAGAGACCGAGTAGTTATACGTCTGGCAGTGTCTCTCAGCGTGACCAAATTCATATATATATATATATATATATATATATATATATATATATATATATATATATATGTGTGTGTGTGTGTGTGTGTGTGTGTGTGTGTGTACATACATCATATATGTATGCATGTATGTGTGTTTACAGCCAGATACTTGTTCTTTATCATATAGAGGGAATTCTCTGGAATTTATTATATAGAGGGGATTCTCTGGAATTTATTATGTAGAGGGGATTCTCTGGAATTTATTATATAGAGGGGATTCTCTGGAATTTATTATGTAGAGGGGATTCTCTGGAATTTATTATGTAGAGGGGATTCTCCGGAATTTATTATGTAGAGGGGATTCTCTGGAATTTATTATGTAGAGGGGATTCTCTGGAATTTATTATATAGAGGGGATTCTCTGGAATTTATTATGTAGAGGGGATTCTCTGGAATTTATTATATAGAGGGGATTCTCTGGAATTTATTATGTAGAGGGGATTCTCTGGAATTTA
>NC_090762.1:33803461-33805961 GCF_036898095.1 Palaemon carinicauda | reverse complement strand
TATATATATATATATATATATATATATATATATATATATATATATGTATGTATGTATATATATGTATATATATATGAATGTACATACATATATATTTTTATGTAAAAACTATATATACAGTATGCATGTGTGTGTATATATATATATATATATATATATATATATATATATATATATATATATATATATATATATTATATATGTATACATATATATATATATATATAAATATATATATATATATATATATATATATATATATATATATATTCATATAAGAACTATATATACATTATGCATATATATATATAATGTTTATATATGTGTATATATATGTATATATATATATATATATATATATATATATATATATATATATATATATATATATATATATATATATATATATATTCAATGCTAATATATATACTAATGATTATTTTTTTTATGTATTTGTCCCTTACTCAAAATTAATTTTGATATATTCCTAATAATCCCTTGTTTTTAGGATGCAAGTCTTCTGTATTTATTGATTATTGTAGATGGTTCAATTACCTCTTCTTTACGGAAAAATAATATTGATGGTTCATTTGTTCCCTACTAAAACAAGCCGGAATTCTACTGCAGAATGCTTTTAGCAATTACTAAATATTTTGTAACCAAGAACTGATTCACCATTGTGATAATTCAGATTAAAATTATAGATAAAATCAAGATATCTGAATCAAATGTAATCACACATATAACTAATTGTTAATGTACGTTAATATTTCAAACTAAGTTGAAAATGGTAGTAAATTTTTATAAACATAATTAAAACCATAATACTATTATATTTTTAAAATATTTTTGTTCCTCAAAATGGAAAAAAAAAGAACGAAAGAAAAATCTATTTGTAATATTCTATTTTGCAAGTAAAGATATTGTATTAAGTACCGGCATGACACCGAGATCTAAAGAGTTAATTAGAAGTATAAGTTCATAATGCGCTTGGCACTTTTAAACAATCAAAATAACTTCGAGACATCACACGATTGAATTCGGTCTTTCAAAATTGGAGCTCGGTGGCTTTATTCTCGAATGAAGAAGTAACCTTAGCGTGCGGGTCTTTCTCTCTGACAAATAATATGACAGTCCACACAGAGAGACATCGGTCACAGACGACCAGGGCTATAATTACCTGAGGTGCCGTAGCGACCCCCAAAGTGACCACGCCGACCCAAGACTCATTGAGGGCGTATACGACATGCGATTTATTCATTTTAATTGCTCCTTCCCGAGTGTATGACCATCCAGTCATTAGGCTCCCGAAAAAAAGAATGCCATGATTAATGAGAGGTGCCGTCATTAGCGTGCCCCTGGATGTTTTTGATTAATTACGTGCTAATGGGACGTGGGAAGGGTTGTGATTTTAACTAGGGGTTGACGACCCCCTCCTCTCATTTCGGGTTTTAGAGGTAACTGCGCCGCTGTCTTATCCCTGTTTCTATATTGGTTTTGTTAGCTAACTTAGCCATGGTGATTTCTACGTATCTGTGTCAGCTTCCATAGAGAACTGCACTACTTTGATATCTAAGTTTCTCTAAAGTTGTTTTACAGAGAACTTTACTGTCTTTAGGTAACCTTTTCTTCGGAATTTTACCGGTACTATATATTTGTCTTTATTTCAATTTATGAATGGAACTAAACGACAAAGATATTTGTGTCTTTATCGCTTACGACAGCGAACTATGGAGTGATGGCGACGTCTTTTTTTTTCTTTCTTTTTCCCAAATAACTGTACCTTAGCGACTGTTATATTCCCATCTTTTAATTCTGGAAAAAATGAGCCATTTCATCCTTGTTCTTAATCCTCCCCTTTGCGTATCTCTTTTTAAAAGAAAAGCGCCAGTATCTCGCCAGTTAATGTGGCAGAGAATCGTCAGTGAGAGAGAGAGAGAGAGAGAGAGAGAGAGAGAGAGAGAGAGAGAGAGATGACGATTAAGACGTCCCCGCATCACTTGTCTTAGCATGGAACATTTCGTGGATGGGCACAGAACAGGGTGAATTAAGCGTGGCGCCAAGCGAGTAATTAGCATGCTGGCTATGAATTATGAAGTCTTCACTTCAACTCCCCCTCTCCCCCCCCCCCCCACTTCCCCCCCCCCCCCCCATAACGTGTGAAGAAGTAACGTCCGTATCCCTACTGTATTCCCGGACGTTGCCTGACCGACTAAGAATTCGTGCGGAAAACGGTAATTATGGCTTCTGTCTTTTAAAAGAAATGCTTGCTTGCAGAATGAGAGAGAACTGGATATAGTATCAATCGTGACTTACGCTTCATGCTTCACTCTCTTAAGAGACTTCATACATTTTAATATTCTTTTAGAAAAGGTAGGAAAGCACGGCGATAATGTTTTATGGTTTTTTTTTTTTTTTTTTTTTTTTTTTTTTTTTTTTTTTTTTTTTTTTTTGATTCGCTGGTTAAAAGGAAATTGAATCTTTTCCTTCAGTTTCTGGA
>NC_090762.1:33795961-33800961 GCF_036898095.1 Palaemon carinicauda | reverse complement strand
AGATCTAAATTATAAAGGGTAGGATTATCATCGTAATAGAAAAATATTAAGGTAAAGAAACAATAAAAGATTGGGTTTTAATAGTACCCCGAATTAGTACAGTATAAATAATAACTTTCTTTATGTGATATTATTTGATTAAACGAATATTACGAGTGTTCATTCATTTTCTTAGTACTGGAAATTCTGAAGTTTAAGTCTGAAGCTTAATGAAAAAGAGCACATTATCGGTAAGTACTGCATCCATTGTATTATTATTATTATTATTATTATTATTATTATTATTATTATTATTATTATTATTATTATTATTATTATTATTATTATTATTTATGGTACAAACCTAGTTTGAGAAGCAGAATGCTACAAGCCCCAGGGTTGCACTAAGTAAAGTAGCTCTTTGAGGAGAAGAAATAAGGAAATAAATAACTATATGAGAAGTAATGAATAAAAAAATTTAAAATGTCTCAAGGTCAGTAACGACGTTGAAATATATGAAATATGGAGAGGGACTCCAAAATATTTGCAGTAAGTTTGAACTACTGAAAGATTAGGAAGATCATTCTACAATATGGTCGCCGCTAGAATAAAACTTCTAGAATACTGTGTAGTATTGAGACTTACCAGCCCCCCGTTGAGATACTACCGCTAGAGAGGTATGGGGTCTTTTGACTGACCAGACAGTACGGCATTGGATCCTTCTCCCTGGTTACGGTTTATTTTCCCCTTACCTACACACACACACACACACAGACACACTGAATAGTCTGGCCTATTCTTTACATAATTTCCTCTGTCCTCATACACCTGACAACAGATTACCAAACAATTCTTCTTCACCCAAGGGGTTAACTACTGCACTGTAATGGTTCAGTGGCTTCTTTCCTCTTGGTAAGGGTAGAAGGGACTCTCTAGCTATGGTCAGCAGCTCTTCTAGGTGAAGGACACTCCAAAATCTAACCATTGATCTCTAGTCTTGGGTAGTGCCATAGCCTCTGTACCATGGTCTTCCACTGTCTTGGGTTAGATATCTCTTGCTTGAGGGTACGCTCGGGCATACTATTCTATCTTATTTCTCTTCCTCTTGTTTTGTTGAGTTTTTTACAGTTTATATAGGAGATATTTATTTTAATGTTGTAACTCTTCTTAAAATATTTTATTTTCCTCTTTTCCTTTCCTCACCAGGCTATTTTTCCTGTTGGGGCCCCTGGGCTTATAGCATCCTGCTTTTCCAACTAGAGTTGTAGCTTAGCAAGTAATAATAATAATACTAATGATAGAGAAGGCAAGACTGTTAGAATTAACTGATTACCTAGTGCTACGTACAAGACGGTACTGTCTGGGAAGATCTGAATTCAAAGAATAAAAGAAATGGACGTGGTAAAAGTAACTTTTTATATCATCAATAAATTTAGGGTAGAATATTAACAGGGAAAAGATTGAAACATTTCCACAGAAATACTTTCCCTTTAATACGTCAATAAAATAATCTCAAAATGATTAATTTTAATGGCCAGCTGAAGAGATGTAAAAGCATTTACCAATGAATGTGCCGTAGTGTTTAAATTTTTTTTTTCTTTTTGGTTTCTGTATAATTCTATTCAAAATACAAGGAAGATTTTATGTCAATGAAATCCTTCTATAATTTATAATTATGACTTCTCAATTTTTCTTACATTGAATACATGTTAAACATGAGCTTTTTAAACCTTAACCTTTTCAATTTCTTATAAAACGAATGCTAAACAATTTAATAAAGTAAAAGACGAAAAAAAAGATAATAGAAACCATTTATGCTTAAAGATAGTTTAAGAATGAAATGATTTAATAACAAATATCGATAGTTTAAGAATGCCATATGATTTATACCAAGGAGGGAAAGAAATTAATTAACGGATAAACTTTGTAATACGAATAAAAAGAATTAATATTAAAAAAGTCAATTACGAAGGTGAAATATGTAACTTAGCCAATTTGTTTTATATGCAGTTTTCTTTAACAATTCCACCGTTAGTTGCGTGCAAGATAGATTCTTTGATCCTCTATTTAGGAAGAATATGTTCCATTTCGACGAACGGGATTCTACCTCACAACGCTTTGAGATCATGGAGCTATGGCATTGCCGATATTGAGACGGCAGTGGCTATAGGTAGCCTAGGTGCCTCTCCTGTCTTTCTTATTATGTTTCTGTTCATGCTTGCTATTTGTATGCAGTTTTTTTTCAATACACTATAACTTCGCTCTCTTGAATAGACATTCGATTCGATTAATACAGATTTTGGTCAGCTTCGGTTAGTTTTAGGATCATGAATACTGGTCATTGAAATAAAGTGCACATATCAATGAAGCCTTAAATGGCCTCTACCCAAAAGGATATATATATATATATATATATATATATATATATATATATATATATATATATATATATATATATATATATATATATATATATATATATATATATATATAAATATATATATATATATATACATATATATACGTATATATATATATATATATATATATATATATATATATATATATATATATATATATATATAGATATATATTATATATATATATATATATATATATATATATATATATATAATATATATATATATATATATATACAATCATCTTCTCCACCGTTATCCCTACATTAAGGGGTCGGTAGAGAGAGAGAGAGAGAGAGAGAGAGAGAGAGAGAGAGAGAGAGAGAGAGAGAGAGAGAGAGAGAGATCCAACTTTGACGCCAGGGGGGCTAATTTCTTTTTTAAAAGTTATCTAGATAAATTTATTTTGTTTAATTCTAAACCGTTTTTTAGTTGATACACTGATTTTCAGTTTATTGATATTCAGATTCGTTTGTGTTTTTTTTGTCGATAGTTTTTTATATCCATTGTTTGCTTATTATTATTATTAACCGTTTATAATTTTTGTATTTTCATATCTAGAGTATTTATTTTCAGTGCTCTTTCCCTATGATAATAATTTTTTTTTAAGTTTGATATTCAGGAAGTTGTTTTATAACAACAGCTATAATATCAACAGTAGCAGTAGTAGTAGTAGCATTATTATTATTATAATCATCATTATTATTATTATTATTATTATTATTATTATTATTATTATTATTATTATTAGTAGTAGTAGTAGTAGTAGTAGTAGTAGTAGTAGTAGTAGTAGTAGTAGTAGTAGTAGTAGTAGTCACTATGGGGACACACGTGGCAATTGTTTGGCTATACAGTTTTTTCATATCCTCAGTTAAAATGTCGTTTAGAAACAGTTAATGGCTCTGATTTTCTGAGGAAAAAAAGCCTAAATTTTTACGTATGCTTGTTTAAAAATCCTCCATTTAATATAAAGCCTTAAAGCTGTTCTTAAATTGATGTTCAATATATCGTATCCTTTTAACTTAAGTTAATCACGGAATTTTTAGAAGTTTGTTGGAATGTATTTACATTTGTTGATAACTGCATGAAGGCAGACGTTCAAGTAAATAATTGAGGTAAATTATTTTTTGAAGGATTAACGAGTATGAATAATTATAGGTGTGTAGTATGGTATTGCTTTTATGATTCCAATAGTTTGGAGGTGGTTATGAAAATAAATCGACTAAACAATTTGATAATTGTCTACAAATTAATAATTACTAAAATTAATTTTTCATTAGTATGTAAGTAAACATGTTAAAAAGTGATTTAGAATAGGTGTATAGATAAATGAAATTAAGATTGGGATATAGCCATAAGAAATAGAACTTTAGAACATGTGTAAAAGTAAATCGACACAAGAGAAGGTAAAAAAAGCAATTATTCAGAGACACGTGGAAACTCATTACTAAAGGAAATTTCAGGAAAACATGTCGTATAAATGCATAATGACAGGATGCAAGTGTAATGCGAAGGGGGACCTGAATGCAAAACCTATTTTTACTTAATGAATTTTGGAATTACCCCAAACGGATATTACACTGTGATAACTGCAATTATTAAGATTCTTGGTGTGAAATAGTGTTTAGAAGGACCTGTCTACATATATTCTTTTCTATTAAGAGAATAGTCAATTGAAAGGGCCGTTATTATTAACTCTTTTTTTTTTTTTTTTTTTTTTTATATAGGAATAGTTAGATATAGCACTTGAATACTTTCAGTGTTATGTGATTGTAGATATCCTAGCGTAAAATCCTTATGGGATTATCCTAGCTTTAAGCTCTGATTAAAATATGCCTTGTGTAAATCCTGTTTACGATACACCAATGTTGAATTTTGATTAAAATATCCGTGAATAAAATGTTCAACAAACTTTCTTATCGTAACGTAAAATCATGATTAAGAATATCCTAGCATGAAATCTGGGTTAGAAGATCTCAGCATAGATTCTCATTAGAATATCCTAAGGTAAATCCTAACAAAAATATCCTAGTGTCAAATCTAGTTTGAAAAATCCAACATGAAACCTTTACTAATATATCCTGAAGTAAAATCTTGATTAAAATTCCCAACATGAATATTTGGTAATATATCCTGGGATAAAGTCCTGATTAAAGAATCCTAGCATGAAACCATTAATTATATATCCTTGGGGTAAAATCCTTATTGGAAAATCCTAACATGAAACCTTTACTGACATATCCCGAGGTAGAATCCTGATTGAAAATTCCTACCGGAAACTTTATTAATATATCTCTGGGGTAAAATCCTTATTGAAAAATCCTAACAGGAAACTTTATTAATATATCCCTGGGGTAAAATCCTTATTGAAAAATCCTAACAGGAAACTTTATTAATATATCCCTGGGGTAAAATCCTTATTGAAAAATCCTAACAGGAAACTTTATAATATATCCCTGGGGTAAAATCCTTATTGAAAAATCCTAACAGGAAACTTTATTAATATATCCCTGGGGTAAAATCCTTATTGAAAAATCCTAACAGGAAACTTTATTAATATATCCCTGGGGTAAAATCCTTATTGAAAAATCCTAACAGGAA
>NC_090762.1:33788461-33790961 GCF_036898095.1 Palaemon carinicauda | reverse complement strand
ACATCTCTCACTACCATAAAGACTTTACTGAAAATAAAAACAATAACATCAGGATCTTGTGCTCCTGTAGTTGATTGTGGACGTACATTTTTTTTTTTTTTTTTTTTTTTTTTTTTTTTTTTTTTTTTTTTTTTTTTTTTTTTTGGCGGGGTAGGCGGGCGGGCGGTCATTGCCTGGTCTCCCCTTGTACAAAGACACTTATGTTTTGGTCGAAAAAGATTTTCAGACATTTTATCGGATTCTGATAGGTTGGGATTAAAAAAAGGGGTTAATTTTCTGTTTGTCGCAGATTTTTAGCACTCTTATTTACTATATTTATTTTCTATCCATCATATTTAATGTATGTTATCCCTCCGCTATTTATTTGGTCTCATTGGGCTAGTAAATCACCTCCTTTATAATGGAACTCTTGTCTTGACTTAGGTCAAAAGGGGACTTAGCCTTTTTAAATGACAGTGCAACGCCACAGAGCATTTAAACAGCTTATATGATTGTATTTGTTCTTCATATTATCATCGCAGTCCAGTTATGTGAGCTATGTACGGATGCGGTTACTCTGAACCCGTGTGCTTTTCTATATAGCGGTTATAGGATTTGTAAAGGAAAGGCAAGAGAAGGATCACACCAAGGGTTAGGTAAATCACTGTTCCCTAGGTTTGAGTTAGTTAGGCTTCGTTAGATTATACTGGCGGTGTTGCCCTTTTGGGGCAAGTCTCTAAAACAATGAAATTGTCTATTACCATTAGTGGTAAATAAGTGATAAATATTTGGGTCATTTGTGAATTTATTATCCATTTATTTTACTTTCATTCTGAACAATCTCTTCCAGTAAGTTATTAAGAGTAAATGGATGATATGATATAAAAATATTTATAATAGAATGAAGGCATAATATGATAGATTAAGCTAATTATATTATTTATACATGGAAATATTGGTGACAGAAAATGGCCATTCTTTCATATTTCAGTTTTCAATAGTTGTCTGAAAATGTTCTTCCTCGATAATAATGAGTTGGGTATTGTAACGTGACATAAGACCTGTGAAATTAGATATATCATCAAGTTGGTAATTTGCTTTAAAAACCAATTTCATAATTCAAAAACTTGTTTTTTATTTACGTTATTAAGGAAATGTATTGAAACCTTTGAGATTAAAAAAGGGCTTGTTGCTATAAGTAATGTAGTGTTATGTGAGAGATTTTTAAGTTATTTCGTGAGAGAGAGATGTTTTTAAGTTTCTTTATGTAAGAGAGAGAGAGAGAGAGAGAGAGAGAGAGAGAGAGAGAGAGAGAGAGAGAGAGAGAGAGAGAGAGAGAGAGAGAGAGAGATAGACTGGGTTAGTATACAGGCATATGGCAAGACTTCAAGACCTCAATCTTAATGCTAATATAAACGATGATGATGACAATCATCCAGTTTCTGATACGGAACCGGAAGAAGAAAATAAATGAAAAAGCAAATCATATAAACTTTTCTTTATGTTTTATTTGGAGATTTTGCTGCTGATAACATAAAAAATCAAAGCAACCTGATCGGTGTAATTTTTCATTTATCGTGGAAATATGAATGGCGGCATTGAACGAGTCCATTCACATAAATCATAATAAAGAAAATTTGCGTCGAGTTTAAGGAATTCTAAATAACGAAAATGGATACATAAATCAACGGTGGAAGTGAAGAAAATTGCATTACAAGTGATTTGGATCTTTTAACTTCAATTGCTTTATTGCGTAATCACACTTTTATTCCTACGTTCCGAAGTAGTTTTGTTCCCCGAACTCAAGACCTTTTTTTTTTTTTTTTTTTTTTTTAGACTGAAATGATCTAATATCATCTGCTAAGGGTTACTTATATGTTTGTGACTTATATATTTTATTGTATCTTATTTACCACATATAGATATATTCAAGTTATTTTTCTCCTTTTCGTTATTGCATGTTGGTTTTCATGTAAAAATATTTCGGGGAAACCTTTTTTATTTCCAATTTGTGTACCTTCATTTATTAAAGATATTTCCCTTTGTAAACCAATGTGTTACCAATCAGACATTTGAAGTTCGTATCAAGTATGGGAGCGAAATCTAGGTAGATTATTATAGTTAAGAATGCAAGTAAGGAAAAATATAGTACTTATGAAATTTTCTCAAAGGTTAACAACCTGATAATAATCACTATCCAATCGAATAGCAAATTAACCGAGTTTAATATATTACCAAAATTGTTGAAATTGAACGGAAAAGGAAAAAAAAAAACAATCAAAATAATAACAATTAGTTGAAACTTATGACCTTTCGGATGGCAGGAGACGTAAATGTTACTTTGTTTCTCTTTTTTCTCAAAATTTACGAGAAATAATAATACAATAACCAAACTGAGGCTATTTCCCACAGTTTGATGATCGTTTAGCGATTGATTGACGGGCCGAAGATGACTATAAGGTGGTTTGTTTCTTTGAGGGTAAATTCTCAAAGGCAATTTCGTGATATTCTTTTTTTTTCC
>NC_090762.1:33780989-33782961 GCF_036898095.1 Palaemon carinicauda | reverse complement strand
TCTTTTACAACATCCGAACATATGATGGAATCAGCGTATATATAATAAAAATGGAACATGTCAGAATAAGAAATATTAAGCCCTGCTAAATATATCATATTTGCTCTGGCTGCTCAGAGGAGATTAGAATAAGGTTGGCTTTATCGATAAAAAAATAACGTGAAAAATAAATGTTGCTTATACGGACTACTATAAAGAGCAAAGCTTTAACGAGCACACGATTGTTCCAAAGTAACTATTAAAGAATTGGTAATAACCACAGTATTTCCTCTTCTCTTACCTTTACGACCGACAGCGGATGAAATTACTTAGATTTCAACACCTTGACGATTGATTGCAGTTAGGTAATTCCTCCTTATGCCGTCAGCTGCTGACGTTCATAGTTCTAGTGAAGGGAAACACACAGAGGCTGAATAAATTTCTTGGAACAGATCAAGTGGTAGTTAGTAAGTTGGTCAAGGTACCAACCACCCGTTGAGATAGTACTGCTAGAGAATTATTGGGTCCTTTGACTGGACGGATAATATTACATTGTATCCCTCTCTCGTTACGGGTCATTTTTCCATTGCTTACTCTTACACCGAATAGTCTGTCCTATTATTTACAGATTCAACTCTGTCCTCATACACCTTACAACACTAAGGTAATTGAATTCTTCATTCAAGGGGTAAACTACTGCGTTGTAATTGTTCAATGGATACTTTCCACCGGAACAAAATTGAAGAGACTATAGCCCTGGTAAGTAGCTCATCTAGGAGGACACACCAAAATCAAACCATTGTTTTCTATTATTGGACAGTGCCTTACCCTCTGTACCACGCTTTTTCACTTTCTTGCTTGAAGGTAGACTCAAACACACTATTTTATCGGTTTCCTTATTTCCTTTCCTCAAGGGGCTATTTTCCCTGTTGGAACCCTTTAAATTATAGCATCCTGCTTTTCCAACTAGGGTTGTAGCCTATTTAGTAATAATAATGAAAATAATAATAATAATGATATGATATTTTCTTTATCACTGTTTTTTCATGATAACAAGAGATTAGTGCTTATGAATTTTCTATTTAGCCGAAACTTTATTGATACTAATTCTTTATCGAAAAAAAATGCGCGTGGAACAGTGTTTCATGAAGTGTATAGAGAACGAGATGTTTGTGAAGTATCGCTCCAGTTTTATTTTTAGGAATATTTCATCTGCCAAGAATTGCTGAAGTCTTAAATTTTTATTTCTTTAATTCAGTAAACGCTCTCTCAAACACAATATTTTTAAAACCTCTTTCAATAATATTTTATTTTTTAAAAAGTATCTCCATCGTATCCCACTGGATTTTTATTCCTGGTAATTGCTCAAAATTTCTTTTTACTTTGCTGTTTTGTAAAATCTGACGAGGCGAGGTTCATATGTCTCGGTAATTAGTTAGAAAGTAGCCTGAGGAATTCACACGTTAATTAGTCGTAATTAGTTGGAGTTTAAAAAATTCACAGCTTACCTTGGTTCTGAAGAATTAAAAGAAAGATAGACTGGCCCAGATTATACGTTACAAATAATTGAAGAATATAAAATGCTAAAAATAAATGCACACCATGTACACAGGGACATAAATCCGCATATGTTTTGTCTTCAGCATTGTCAGAGTCTACTGATTCAGTAAATTCTTTTTTTTATGAGGTTTTTAGCCCCTTAGTATGCTTCTACGGATGTTCAAAAGACTTGCTTGATAAACACATACTAATGCGGCCTGCTTGGTAACGTCTCTGCCTGGTGTTTGCCAGTCGGGGGTTCGAGTCCCGCTCAGTGCCATTAGTTTCTACAACCTTACCATCCTTGTGAGCTAAGGTTGGTGGGGTGGGTTTTGGGGAGCCTATAGGTCTATCTGTTGAGTCATCAGCAGTCATTGCCTTGCCCCCCCTTGATCCTAGGTTAGGTGGAGAGGGGGCTTGGGCGCTGATCATATGGTATATGGTCAGTCTCTAG
>NC_090762.1:33760989-33773489 GCF_036898095.1 Palaemon carinicauda | reverse complement strand
ACACACATATATATGTATATAGATATACTGTATATATATATATATATATATATATATATATATATATATATATATATATATATATATATATATATTACATATATACATACATCCATACATACATACATACATATATATGTATATATATATATATATATATATATATATATATATATATATATATATTATACATATATATATACATACATATATATATATATATATATATATATATATATATATATATATATTATACATATATATACATACATCCATACATACATACATACATACATGTATATGTATATATATATATATATATATATATATATATATATATATATATATATATATATATATATATATATATTTATATATGTGTGTGTGTATGTGGCCATAACACTAGCCTGATGAAATAAAGGTTCTATGTTCTCTTTCCGATCTGACATGTTTCGTTAAAACGAATTGCTCTTCTGTTAAACTAACATTAGATTATTTATCCGGTAGTTAGGAGACTGTTATGGTTAGCAACCAGGTTATTGAAGCCTTTAGAGATTGTAACCTCATCCTGATTATTTATATGTCACATGTCATACACGACAAGATGAAAGTAAGGGAATTAGCACCATGCAATTGTAAACGAAATTGACCGACAATATAAATGAAATGGAAAACTGAATTTTCGTAATAAGCAAGATAATTCACGAGATTTAAGATAGATCTTTAGTAAGTACTGATAAATTATAATAATGCGATAGTAAGCAATATTTACCGTGGAAAAGAAGTAGAGAAGTAACAAGTAAATTGTTAATAGTGAATTGATAAAAAGAATTATAAGATATAAGATCAGCAATAACATCAAATATATAAGTCATATACACATACAAACTAATAACCAAGCATTTGCAACAAGTATGAACTTCTTAAGTTTCATCGATTCAGCCATCAGATTACGAATATCAATCCACAATCTGGTCACATCGGGAATAAAACTTCTCGAACACTGTGTGGTATTGAGCCTCAAAGTGGAAAACGTAAGACTGTTAGAAAGAACTACTTACCGAGTACTGCGCACTGGATGGTACAGTCTGTGAAGGTCTGAATGCAAAGAATGGTCAAAATAAGGTCTATGTCAAGTTATAATAGTAGATATCGAATGAATTTTCTTTCTAAAATAAATAGTTTTTAGAAGCATTATACAAATTCTTAAAAATGTTGAATTTGTCTAATGTCTGGATTCCAATTTTGTTGAGATATATCCATATACGAATATTTTTAAAGTGAGAAATCAGATATCTGTAAATGAAAATAATAGAATTGAGGGAGATGCATTTGAAAACTACAATGAAAATATCGAAGAACAACAGTGAATTAAAAATCTAAAAAAAAATCTTCTATTTCAGCACCATGTTATTTGACATATGGTGTCTGTTTTCTTCACTTTAGTGTGAGTGCCTTGAGCCAAAGGAACTTTTTCCCTATTAAGTTGTAATTTGTAAAATGGATGAAGCCGATATTGTGTTTCACCAAAAGATATCTAACGGTTACCAAAAAACGCGGAAGTCTTTAGAAGAAACGCCTTATGAATATTAAATTGATATAAATATTTCTATTGAAACTCATAAGGAACTATAGGTTTGAGCTCTCAAGTGAAACAACATGAATGCCTTTTTAATGAATGGCCAACAGTTCTTTAAGGAACCAGAAAAAAATCAACATGAATTCCAGTCTTCTGGAAGCATTGTAATCGTTATAGACGCTTTCTGAGCAATGATCTGGCAGTAATTACAGTCTTTTCGAAGCTTTATAAAAGTAATCTCAGCGTCATTAATCTATTTAAAGATTCAATAGGATCACTATAATATCCACAACAGGAATCAGTTCCCAGAGACTTGAAGTTAATTCATTAATAAAGAACAAACATAGCCTTTTCTTTGAGACCCAGTAAAGACTCGGCACAGCTTCTCCTAAAGCAAATCCTGAAGAGATAACAATAAATATTAAAAAGGGTATAAAATCGTAAGAAAATAGTAAAAGGATAGTTGGAAGTGGGGAGGGGGATCATAGATAGGAAAGGCAACAGGTAGAGTTTACAAATATGGTTATCGACTCGTAGATTTGAATGAGTGCAAACATGCCTTGTTTACGCATCACGTGCTGACTCGGCAATTTTTCCCCTGGCGTTCTGTCCCCTCGTATTAAAAGGTGAAGAAGATGTCTCAACACCCAATTGAGGCAGTAATGAGTAATAATGGGGTATTCACCTCTTGGGTTCGTCCCAAAAGCTATATTGATGTAGTTTGCAAAGACTGTCATTTAGACTTTTGTTGTCCTCAATTGTGTCATCGCGCAGGGTTTTTTCTCTCGTACGCCCTTTTCATTCGATTCATTTGCATTGTTCTGTTATTTCTGCTGACTAACCCACCTTTTCGTAACCATCCAATTGAAGAATTTCGGTTTGGTTGCAAGGCGCACATCATCATTACTCTTATCCAAAGCTGCCTAGACAAGTTCATGTTCATCACCTTGACCAATGTTAATTTCAAAGAAGAGCACACGTATAAATACATTTATTTTTCAATGAAAGTAAGTAGAGGGTGGGCACGAGAAGAGTAGAGCTTTCAGGTTATGTGATGTTTTCGGTTTTCAGCTCTTTTCTTGGCCCTAGCCGAGACTGGTATTGGGTCGACTGGTGGGGTGGGATGTCGGTATTAAACCACGGATATTTTTACTCTGATCGATGTGCTGTACTGCCGAGCTAAAACACTCATATACATACATACATACATACATACATACATACATACATACATACATATATATATATATATATATATATATATATATATATATATATATATATATATATATATATATATATATATATATATATATATATATATATATATATATATATGTCGAGAAACATGCCAAGTGCCATTTTTAAAAAGTGTCAGAAATCGCGATTGAAAATTGCCAATTACTCGGTAAATATAATAGCTAGGAGTTTCATATTTGTTATGAATATAAAATTTGCTACTATTTATAACAAATATGAAACTCCTAGCTATTATATTTACTGCGTAATTCGAGATTAAAAATTGGCAAATTTTAATCGCGATTTCTGACACTTTAAAAATGGCACTTGGCATGTTTCTCGACTGAAAGACTCATATATATATATATATATATATATATATATATATATATATATATATATATATATATATATATATATATATATATATATATATATATATATTTACGTGTATGTATGGTATATGCATAAACAATAACAATTTTATTCTATTTTGATAAATTATATCAATATCATTCTTTATATTACTTTCTTCACGTTTCTCTTACTTTATTGTTATTATTATTGTTATTAGCACTATTTTCACTGAAAATAACCGAATTCTTCGTCAATTACAAAGGCTGATTTAGCCCATAAGGTTTTACTTACGAGTTTAAAATTGTTATGAATGATTCTCTGTTGGGGACAAGAAAAGGCAATTTTATAAGTAATGATACGGAAGCGGGTGATTTTGATGCTGAAGAAATAGTGATCATAACACTGTTACTTGCAGAAGCACATTAAAGCGACAGAATTTCTAAAGCACGAATAACACTGGCAATCGTGAATCATTTTGTATCGGCATTCTCTCTCTCTCTCTCTCTCTCTCTCTCTCTCTCTCTCTCTCTCTCTCTCTCTCTCTCTCTCTCTCTCTCTCTCTCTCTCTCTCTCATATTTATGTATGTATGTGTGTATATATAAATTATATATATATATATATATATATATATATGTGTGTGTGTGTGTGTGTGTGTGTGTGTGTGTGTATGTATAATTCATTTCTTTATTTTTTCAACATTAAGCCATTTCATATAAAAGGGGGTTGCACCATGTACACACACATATATATATATATATATATATATATATATATATATATATATATATATATATATATATATATATATATATATATAATAAAATATAATACATATATATGCTAGTGTAAGTTTAAATTGTCATTTAATTCTGTCATTTAAAAGCAATCAAGTCGCCATCCTTAGGCTTTCCAATCTGTAAGAAAGTAATTCTTCGGTAATAGAGAGTTTTTGACTTAGTAGATATACTGTGTAATTCTGCAATATAATCATATTTAAAAAAGGTTACAGAAGACATAGATTCCAGAAAATTAAAAGTATCAAACCAATTTAAAGAAGTGTGAAGTATAACTGACTTTTCCCATGCTAATTTAACTCGCAAGGAAGACATGTAAGAATATGAATATAGTGATAGTGATAGATAGTTAAAGATATGAAATGAAAATGGGATGGAATGCATTCTAATTGGCTTGATTAAGATTTTACCTTGCACATTTTATATATCTTTTTCAGTGTTGCTGTACTAAATTCAACAGTCTAAAATACTGGAATTATAATGTTGAATCATCTATCCAGAAGAACTTTAAGGTAAATATAATGATAATTGGTCTATTAGGAGATTATGTCCGATTTTTGAAAAAGCCGTTAAGAAAGTATTATACTGCCAATAAATATATACGTATATGTGCAAGTTTGTATGGATAAATATATACATATATATGTGCATGTTTATATGCAAATATCCATCCGTATGTACACAGTATACACACACATATACAGTATATATATATATATATATATATATATATATATATACACACAGTATATACTGCATACACACACACACACACACACACACATATATATATATATATATATATATATATATATATATATACATACAGTATATACATATATATATATATATATATATATATATATATATAGATAGATAGATAGATAGATAGATAGATAGATAGATAGATAGATAGATAGATAGATAGATATATACACACGCATGCGCATGTTTCTTTATATCCGAATGTGTAATGTGTACTTGTGCGTGTCGCCAATGTTATCACCTAATTTAAGCGATTGTGGAAGTCGCTGTGCCGGAATCTATTTCATATAGATTATTATCATTATTAGCTAAGTTTCAACATTAGTTGGAAAAGCAGAATACTATAAGCTCAAGCGCTCCCCAGATAGAGAAATTAATTTTACACATCTTATATGTAAGAAAGTTTCTTCGTTGTATACAAGATATTTCAGTTGAAAATATTAGGTTATTTATGGTAACTAATTATTTGTTAGAAATATCTTCGTTGATGTTCCAGCAATTGAATTTATTCCTTTATTCATTTATTTGATTGTTTTTTTAGATTTATGTCAAGTGAATTCATAGGGCAGTAATACTTAAATGGTATTTTATCTGTTATGCAAGAGGCAATTTCTTCCTATTCCTAAAAATAATATGAGAATGAAGTAAAAAGAAAAAGATGATTAGTAAGTTAGTTATCTAAGCAATTGATAGAAAAGAGAAAAGAGGGAGATGAAAGTTGTATGGCAGGAAAGGTATTAATAAAAGTGGCAAATGAATAAACATATATGGAAAATATAAAGTAAAATCATTATTCTTCATCAGTGGGTTCTTGGAAAATACAAGATAGCTCTCGTATTCATAGATTAAGCCTCTTTTGCATCATCTAATTAAAGAAATCAACTCAGTAGGTTTTTATTTCCGTTTTTATATTAAAAAGATATGCTCTTGAGGTCATAGGATATATCAGTTTTCTTAAATAAAAAGAATAATATACCGTGTCATCCTTTTAGTTCTATTTATATATATATATATATATATATATATATATATATATATATATATATATATATATATATATATATATATATATATATATATATATATGTATATATATATAATATATATATATATATATATATATATATATATATATATATATATATATATATGTATATATATATAATATATATATATATATATATATATATATATATATATATATATATATATATATATATATATATAAAACCGTAAATCATCTGCGGGGTCAGAAACTGACCTTTCAAAAGACCCCTTAGGAGAGGTCACATCCACATCCTCATAGAAATGTATATCACAAGAAAAATCAGATGAAAAGTATACATATATGTATTATCAAGTGAACCAACACATTTCGCAATTTATGTCTTACCGATAATAGCTATCGAAACGCCCTACTCTTCTAGAGGGAGGAAATAAAAAAAAGAAAAATGATATCCGAAGGGGTTATCGTATCTTGGAGCATGGCCTTTATGTATAAATTATTACGTTTATTATGCTTCGGAGCAGCGGCCCTTCAGATGTCACGGGAGCTTTCACTCCGTTTTCTACTCTGCTTTCCCGAGTGAAGAAGAAGAAAAAAATATTTTCTCCATCTGTTATTTCAATGTTTTAGGACTTTTTATTATTTACTGTGTTGTGTTAGTGTATGTTTTTCATCTTATTTATTCGAGTTTTATACCATTCAATTGTATTTATAATCATTATTATTTTTTGTCAAAGGTCTTCATATCTCGCAATTGAATTTCCATTTATTAGTGTTTCTATATACAGAATTATTCTTTCTCTAAGCCTTCGTGTTTAGATTATCGTTTCGTTAATTTTAACATTAACCTTTTATCTTACTTTTATTTTCCTTAATCTCACGTGTTTTTCCATAGGCTATGTGGATTTTAAGAATATTTTATCGAAGATCCAATATATTAATAGGATTCTAACCGTATCTATATCGTTTATAACAGGACATAGTAGTTTTAATCTGTTAATAGCTTTTTGGCATATCTGAAATTTTCAAACGTTTTCTGCGACCTACGAATTTGCAAAATTTATGTTAGTTCAGTTTTGTAAAATTAGTATGACGTTTATGCAATTTGGTTTGGTAAAACTCAAAATAAATTATCTGCTGTTCATTTTGGTTAAATCCATATGATTGCTGTGATTTAATTTGTTTGGTCTCATAGAATTCACCGCAATTCAGAATTGTAGAATAAATAGTATATTCACTGACATTAATTTTGGCAAAACACGTAAAATTTACTGGAATTAAGTACAGTAAAACATAAAAGCAGATCATCTGTAATTCAGTTTAGTAAACTCATCATATTTTTTGTAACTCATTTTGATAAAACTCATATCAGATTGACCTTATATCAGTATGGTAAAGCTTATATTTCGATAATTCAATTTGGTAAATATTTTACGGTCGTAATGTATTTACAATATGATGACCAAACGTAGTGATATGGAAGAGTAGGCCTGCGTTTCATGGAAACACTATCCAGTATTGTTTATTTGTCATCATTTTCAACTTAAAACCCATGCATTTGTGAATGAACCCAAGAGGTTATATACACTTTTAACCCAAGTACAACCTTATTATGAATCACTGAATGATTACTTTCATAAAAACTAATTATTACTCACCAAAAGTGGTTCAAGTTTCATAAGTCATAATATTTATAATCATATTCAAGCCTCATTCGATTTGTTATAATCACAATAAGTATAATTACCATGGAATCCAATTCAGGTTTTGTTGAATACATGTTTCGTATTTGTACAAATCTACCTGATACAATCAAATATTCCCTATGAGAATCGTTATACCTTTTTTGTTATTATTATTATTAATATAATTTATGTACCAATTTTCTTTTCGTTCTCCTTGCATGCTTTACCTCTTATTATTATTATTATTATCATTATTATTTATTATTATTATTTCGAGTATCTCACCATATCAATCAAAGTACCGACTGACAGCATAGATTCTGAGCAGCGTAAGAGTGGAACAGGGTCGTTGTTTCGGAAAGTTAATCCCGATTGATGACTTTTCTTTACAATTGAGTAAAACAACGTTACGTATGTCCAGACCTGTTCTTCTTTGTCCTTCACCAGACCCTATTTTTCCATTCTTCAAAAGAACAGGGTTTTTCTCCAGTTCTTCGTCAAATTCATCCTCTTTCTTGAGTGTTTCATCAGATGATTCGTTTGGCTTTACTTATTCTTGATATTATTCCTTATTCTTTGGTCTTATTCTTGATATTATTCCTTATTCTTTGGTCCTTATTGAAACACGCCATTGTTCTTTAGTTTTTCATGAAACCAGTTCTTTTGCTTGGATTCTTTGTTAGATCAGTATCTATTCTTCAGTGCTTCATCAAACTCTATTCCAATGATAATTTACCATTCGTACTGCAGAAAATCCCATGACTCAAATACTATTAAGTTTCATTTTAATTTTGTCAAAAGATGGATTCATATGGTTGAAGTATGTGCTATTATAATAAGAATGCCTCAAATTTCAATAGATAGAAATGCTTTCAAGATAATTATTGAACTCTTTACTTTTGCAACAACGTCTTTCAAGTTTATTTTGGCAACAACGTCTTCAAGTTTACCTTTCAAAATTATATTTTTTTGTGCTCGTCCGATATCTTTATACTGATTCATTGTCCTATAATTTAATAATGACACTCCCATCCATTTAAATGAGATGGAAAAATAGTCATCCTCAAATTATTATGAATGCTTTGAAGCCAGTATTCAAATTGTTACTAAAACATCCCCAATTAATAAATTAAAACTTACAAATTCAGAGTACGGATGTTCGGACATTAGAGATGTTTTAGGAAATTCAGTCAGTCGTGTAGCCTAAGCCTCCTATTTTCACAAAGATTTTGTTATGTATATATATATATATATATATATATATATATATATATATATATATATATATATATATATAATATATATATATATATATATATATATATATATATATATATATATATATATATATATATATTATACAATGAGGCCTAATTTGAGACATACTTTTCCAATCTGACATGTACTATAGTTGCAGGAATTTCAATATTCCATGTTTCAATTTCAGTAAAAGTGAAAATTAACCTCTGGAAACATTTGCGTATATTACAATGTGTCATCCATTTGTAATTATCTTTTGTTATGCATTCGCATAAAGTAACATTTTTACACGATCTGATTATTTTTTTTGCATCCAAAATGCAAATAGATTTTTCATCCATATGCAAATTATTTTTTTCCTTATGTAAACAGTTCTGTTTAGCATCTAGATGAAAATTAATAATTTTTTACTAAATAGAAAATAACTTTTTCGATTAGTTCTTACAAATAAAGAGGGTGAATTGAAACCCCATTTCTTAAGGTTTGATTCTTATAATATAAATTGTTAAGAATTGACAAAACAATGCTTTCTTATATAAAAATTTGCATTAGATTTTTATGTACATAAATATTTCACTGAAATAAATGACAGCCTCTTATCACATTGTTAAAAGAATACATGATATCCTTTTAATAATCACTTAAATGTACTACTGTACATGTTGTTAATAGTTAACATACTATCAATAAATATGATGATAAAATTAAATTAACAATTATATACATATAAATAGATAAAAATGCTATGAATTGCTTTATATAGATTTGTATGAAATTTGTAAATCGGAGGTATTTTGTGCAGATATAATACTGACTAATAACAAGCATTTAACAAAGGCATGATAACAAGAACAATAACAAAGATTTTCTTTTCTATATAAACAATTTCTTAGGGAAAACTTACACAAAAATACACCTTTTGCCAAACGCTCATTTGAAATTGAGCAAATGCATCAATGACGTAAATCAGTGCAATTTAATGAATGATTACTGAATTCATGAAGAATTTTGAGATCCGTGACATTCTGTTGGGGAGAATTACATGATAAGAATAATCGGCATAAATGTATTTTTGCGATGGTTTCCCCTACCTGGGCGACGAAGCCGTGCCTCCTACAGCCACACTTTCCGCGTCAGCCCTTCTGAGAAGCTCCGCCAGCGCCGTGATGTAGGTCTGCGCCATTTGCAACGTTTCGAACTTGGAGAGCTTTCTGTCGTTTCCTAAGGCAGGGACCACCTCGCGGAGTTTCTCGAAGGCGTCGTTGAGGCCGTTCATTCTTCTTCTTTCACGAGCGTTGGCGGCCAGCCGCCTTTTACGAAGGACCTCGTTCCCAACTACCTTAGGAGGCCTCCGTCGAATTCTCAGGGGTTTATAGTGCGTGACCAAAGATGGCGGATTCTCCGGCGGTATAAAGTGTTCCTGCTGGTGTCCATTTTCACCATCAGGGTTATTGCAGTGGGGACCAGCCCAATTGTTGACTGAAGGTGCACTGGTGCCTGCATACGAGTAAGCTGCAGTTAAGCTGCTTAAGTCTGTGGTTGCTGGATATGCTGCTTGATAATACTCTAAATTAGGATAAGCCTCCGATACTAAGTCTTTGTTAGCGTCGCGATCACCTGGTTGCATTCGGGGTGGCATCTCTGAATTCGGGGAGCATTCTGAGGTTAGGTCATCGGGGGTCGAGCTGTGATAACCGTCACTACTACCGTCAATGCAGCTTTGCAAGAGGTCTCTCGTCTGGGCGAGAGAACCCACAGTGTTTGGCAACATGGATGCGGAGTTATTTCCATCGAGACTAGAAGGGAGGAGGGATCCTGGATCTCCATTTTCTGGGTTATAGTTGAACTCACCCAGATTGAAATACTGTTGCGATATTCCTCTATCAGGCCAGTAATCACTCGTATGAACGGACATTTTTCTCAGTATGTTTACACTTCACAAGAACGAAGAGCTGATCTGAGATATCCCAGTACGTATCACAAACACGAGTTCATGCTATTCTCTATACCAATAATAAACCCAAAAAGCACGTGTCATGGAAGGTCACTGACTAAATAATAATAACAGTAACAAGACACAAAAAAAGGAGGAAAAAAAGTGGGTTCCGCTAGTTATCCTGACAGATGTTGAAGGGATGTCCTTGGCATTGGCTTCTGCATTCTGCTTAGTCACAGGAGGGGTCAACACTCCCTGTGGGCGTGTTGTCAGTTGACGGGCCACCCAAGGTCAGTGTCAGAGTTAAACGGGAAGCCACTTCCTCTGCCTGTTATTGCACAAGACTACAGAGGTAACTCGAGTACAGTCACGGTCATACTGGCGCTAGTTCACTGAAACCGCCACAAACGCCGCACTTTCTATATCGTGAGTTCGCGACTACGTAATTTCCCACTGGGACGAGTTCCCTCAACTTTCTGGTCACTCTCTCTTGTCCGCCGAAGTTCACTGCAATGGACAGGGTAGTTTTCTCCTCTATTATACACTGCCACTATCAACTACCTCCTGACGACTATCGTAGCCGTCTACGAGCGACGAAGGCTCTCTTTTGCTTGATGGCCCTGCTGAGACGCGATCTCAGTGTCAAACAACCAACCCGTGCGCGCACGAGAGAGGGAGACTGCTGACTAGCGGTCTCCTCCGTGAGTGATCTACTGTGTACTACCAGCGACCACCATCTTCACGACGCTGCTCCAAATTCACGACAAACCTTTACGGGGTTTCCGTTGATAAGTTTTCGTTTGGTTAATCTCGGTTTCATTTCGTAACAATGGATAATGACAGACATTCCATCGACGGGAAAACGTGTGTAAGTCATTTAATAAACACACAGTCAAGTCTAACCACATCCGCGAAAGCAGAACTTGAAGCACAGTCTGGAAAAACGAAGACCGGACCAAAAAGAACCGGGACGAAAGTATCTGGGAAAAAATCTTACCTGGACACGGAAGTCGCGGTCTTCGTTACGGTCACGTGACTTCGTTGCGACCAATCACCGTCGGTCTTTGAGTTACACTCCGTAGAAAGAAGACGAAGGGATATTCTAATGTGATTGGAAGAGATCCCGTAGTCGAGAACATTCGTCAAAAGAGGCGAAATCTCGAGATGCTCGGTTTCTTTGATCATTGTACGTAACGATTCTCGTTTCGAAATCAAAAAGTCGAAACGCAATAACCAAACCGATGCAAAAGCTAATTATGAATATTAAAAATACATAATATTAATATAGAATAGAATTAGAGAATTTATGCAATAGCCAAAGAATTGTAATCGAAACTTGCAACTGAAATTCAATAATGACGTATGCAAATTAAGATTGAGGTACATACAATCCGACATAAAGAGAGTCTCTTTCTTTGCCTGACCACGAGGACGATTAAAATGGCGGCTGCACCCAAGAGGCTAACTGTTGCGGTCTGCGGAGACGATTATGTTGTAAGAGAGAGAGAGAGAGAGAGAGAGAGAGAGAGAGAGAGAGAGAGAGAGAGAGAGAGAGAGAGAGAGAGAGAGAGATAATGTGGTAAAGAAAGTTTTCCTTACAGCAGAGTAGGTTATGATTAAGTGACACTGCAATTAACAAACAAGGATTTTTGACCATCAACTTCTCTTAGAAATAACCGTAAAACTAAGATTACACTATAGGTAAAATAAAAGATTATTTATGTAAATATACGTTATAAACTGTAAATTGTAAATGTGTATTTCATAATAAAAGATAAAAAATAAAAAGGTTGCATATTCAAATGGACAAATTTGCCCCCAAGTAAAAAATATTTATAAACGCTGATAAATAAAGATGAATAAACGGAGATGCTAAAG
>NC_090762.1:33750989-33755989 GCF_036898095.1 Palaemon carinicauda | reverse complement strand
AAATGTTATCACCATCTTTTAAACAAGCTGGAAAACCCAAAATGTTATCACCATCTTTTAAACAAGCTGGAAAACCCAAAATGTTATCACCATCTTTTAAACAAGCTGGAAAACCCAAAATGTTATCTCCATCTTTTAAACAAGCTGGAAAACCCAAAATGTTATCTCCATCTTTTAAACAAGCTGGAAAACTGGAAACATTATCACCAACAATTGAACAAGATGAAAACCCGAAAAAGTTATCACCATCATTTAAACAAGCTGGAAAACATAAATTGTTATCGCCATCATTTAAACAATATGAATAACCAAAACAGTTGTCACTATCATTTAAACAAGCTGGAAAACCAAAAACGATATCACCATCATTTAAACAAGCTGGAAAACTCAAAATGTTATCACCATCATTTAAGCAAGATGAAAAACCGAAAAAGTTATCACCATCTTTTAAACAAGCTGGAAAACCCAAAATGTTATCACCATCTTTTAAACAAGCTGGAAAACCCAAAATGTTATCTCCATCTTTTAAACAAGCTGGAAAACCCAAAATGTTATCTCCATCTTTTAAACAAGCTGGAAAACTGGAAACATTATCACCAACAATTGAACAAGATGAAAACCCGAAAAAGTTATCACCATCATTTAAACAAGCTGGAAAACATAAATTGTTATCGCCATCATTTAAACAATATGAATAACCAAAACAGTTGTCACTATCATTTAAACAAGCTGGAAAACCAAAAACGATATCACCATCTTTCAAACAAGCTGGAAAACCCAAAATGTTATCACCATCTTTTAAACAAGCTGGAAAACCCAAAATGTTATCACCATCTTTTAAACAAGCTGGAAAACCCAAAATGTTATCACCATCTTTTAAACAAGCTGGAAAACCCAAAATGTTATCTCCATCTTTTAAACAAGCTGGAAAACCCAAAATGTTATCTCCATCTTTTAAACAAGCTGGAAAACTGAAAACATTATCACCAACAATTGAACAAAATGAAAACCCGAAAAAGTTATCACCATCATTTAAACAAGCTGGAAAACATAAATTGTTATCGCCATCATTTAAACAATATGAATAACCAAAACAGTTGTCACTATCATTTAAACAAGCTGGAAAACCAAAAACGATATCACCATCATTTAAACAAGCTGGAAAACTCAAAATGTTATCACCATCATTTAAGCAAGATGAAAAACCGAAAAAGTTATCACCATCTTTTAAACAAGCTGGAAAACCGAAAACGATATCACCATCATTTAAACAAGCTGGAAAACCCAAAATGTTATCACATTTAAATAAGCTGGAAAACCCAAAATGTTATCACCATCTTTCAAACAAGCTCGAAAACCGAAAATGATGCAACCATAATTTTATCAAGCTAGAAAACCCTACTTGTTATCACCATCATTTAAACAAGCTGGAAAACCCAAAATGTTATCACATTTAAATAAACTGGAAAACCCAAAATGTTATCACCATCTTTCAAACAAGCTCGAAAACCGAAAATGATGCAACCATAATTTTATCAAGCTAGAAAACCCTACATGTTATCACCATCATTTAAACAAGCTGGAAAACCGGAAACGTTATCACCATCATTTAAACAGGCTGGAAAACCTTAAAAGTTATCACCATTATTTAAACAAGCTGGAAAACCGAAAACGTTTTCACCATCATTTAAACAAGCTTTAATACCAAAAACATTATCACCATTATTTAAACAAGCTGGAAAACCGAAAAATTTATCACCATCATTTAGACAAGCTGGAAAACCCAAAATGTTATCACCATGTTTTAAACAAGCTGGAAAACCAAAAACGTTAGCACCATCATTTAAACAAGCTGGGAAACTGTAAACGTTATCACCATTATTTAAACAAGCCGGAAAACCGAAAAATTTATCACCATCATTTAGACAGCTGGAAAACCCAAAACAGTATCACCATGTTTTAAACAAGCTGGAAAACCAAAAGCGTTAGCGCCATCATTTAAACAAGCTGGAAACCCGAATAATTTATCACCATCATTTTAAAAGTCTGGAAAACCGAAAAATTTATCACCATCATATAAACAAGCTGAAAACCCGAAAAAGTTATCACCTTCTTTTAAACAAGCTGGAAAACCCCAAAAGTTAACACCATTTAAACTAGCTAGAAAACCGAAAAAGTTGTCACCATCATTTAAACAAGCTGAAAACCAGGGAAGATATCATCATCATTTAAATTAGCTGAAAACCCGAAAACGTTATCACCATCATTTAAACAAACTGGAAAACTGAAAACATTATCACCATCATTTGAACAAGCTGGAAAACCGAAAAAGTTATCACCATCATTTAAACAACCTGGAAAACTAAAAACATTATCACCATCATTTGAACAATCTGGAAAACCGAAAAAGTTATCACCATCATTTAAACAACCTGGAAAACTGAAAACGTTATCACCATCTTTAAAACAAGCCGGAAAAATGAAAACGTTGTCACCATTATTTAAACAAGCTGGAAAACTGAAAACGTTATCACCATCATTAAAACAAGCTGGGAAAATGAAAACGTTGTCACCATCATTTAAACAAGCTGGAAGACCCAAAACGTTATCACCATCATTTAAACAAGCTAGAAAACAAAGATGATCAACACCACAATTACATTATAATTCCCCGCATCGAACTTTTTTTCCTGCGTTTCTATTGTTTCTCTATAAAATTTGATCTTGTTTAAAGAGAGAAAAAAAAAAGACATACTAACAAGAGATCCCTTAGCAGCTATTGTTTACCTCCAAATTACAGGTAGCAGTGGGTTGCAGCCGCAAAATTACCTTTCATTAATATATCCAAAGGCCATATTCATGCATACTTTATTCGTAAGTAGGTCTTGCAACTGCGATATAATCGGTTTATTATCCATAAATAGAAGCTACAAAATAAGTTAAGACCGTAAAGAGTGTAGCAAAGGATTCGCTTTTTTATTGTTTTGATCCCGAATAAGAATGAGGTATAGAATTTCAGAACTCTATAAGTGGCGTCGCAACGACTAGGGTCTTAAGAATGATGGCGATTAAGGTTTTAACGGTGGGCTTTACGCAACTCCCGAAATGCAAATGAGACGATTTGCATAATGAAATGACTTGATAAAGTAAAAGATCTTTTTTGATAGCGGTAGGATTAAAGGAGATTTAAGGATCTTGAATAATACTTGGGGTCTGTTTATCTGTCTATCCGTATGTGTACGCGTAATCTACGAGTCAGTCTCTCTCTCTCTCTCTCTCTCTCTCTCTCTCTCTCTCTCTCTCTCTCTCTCTCTCTCTCTCTCTCTCTCTCTCTCTCTATATATATATATATATATATATATATATATATATATATGTATGTATATATATAATATACATTTATAAATATACACACATATATATATATATATATATATATATATATATATATATATATATATATATATATATATATATATATATGTATATATGTATGTATATATATGTATATGTATACATACATATATGTATATATATATATATATATATATATATATATATATATATATATATATATATATATATATATATATATATATATATATATCGCGTGTAAATGCACATACATCAATAAGTATATTTGTTTATTTGTGAGAGGTAGATATATGGAAGTTTACGTATGTGTATTTGAGAGAGAGAGAGAGAGAGAGAGAGAGAGAGAGAGAGAGAGAGAGAGAGAGAGAGAGAGAGAGAACACAAATATTCATATGATATTAATTCAGTGTTTTTGCTCTGTACTAAATGTGGAAAGAAATTAATGTACACGAAAATGATAGTTATACCAATCTTCGCAAGAACAACTATTAGCAATCGAATATGAATTATAATGATGCATACGAGTATATCATACATAGAAGCACCCTTTTCATGAGACTTTATTTGATCTAAAATGCATATTAAATATAAGTTATAAAATCGACGATTTATTGAACTAGAAAGGCATCTCTCCTAGCCGTAATATTAATGAGATGGTAATTTTGATCAATTTTTTTTTACATATTTTATTTTACGGGAATAACTTGAATTACAATGTTTGGATTCGAGTAAAAAGAAACCTATGTATATTTAGTATATACTTTTTTTTTTCAATTAACCCGTAACAACGTAAAACAGGTTTTTTTTCAGTGTACCAAAATCCTGTGATTATAAGATTGGTATCGAAATGATCGGCTGCTTTATGAATCTGAATTTCCAATATGTAAAAAAATTCAGAACATATAAGTAAATTATAGGTATTTGGAATGAATAAATTCACAATATTTAAAGATTTATGCTAATTTAAGGGTGTTCAAGTTTGTCAATAGCACTCCAGGGTTTTATAACGATAATTATTTGGTCACCAACCGACGCAAAAAGTTAATTAAATGTCGTCTGAAATATTGTCCCTTTCTTCCACATTAAACTGTTTTCACCGTAAGGGGTGTGGTAGAGGGTAGAACAACACAAGTCACTGTTTCATTCACTCTAGGGTTGTGGTGGCTGATGTGGTAACGTCCCTGACTGGTGAACGCCAGACCGGGGTTCGAGTCCCGCTCAAACTCGTTAGTTTCTTTGGTCGCTGCAACCTCACCACCCTTGTGAGCTAAGGAGGGGGGTGGGGTTTGGGGAGCCTGTAAGTCTATCTGCTAAGCCATCAGCAGCCATTGATTGGACCTCTTTAATCCTCGCTTGGGTGGATTATATGGATATAGGGTCAGACTCTAGGGCATTATCCTACTTGGTAGGGCAATGTCACTGTCCCTGGCCTCTGCCATTCATGAGCGGCCTTTAAACCTTTAAACTGATAAATTCTGGATGAGCCTTCTAAGTTGTAAAATTTCCCGGACTTTAGTTCATTAATTATTTCTACACTGTAAATTGAATAAAGATTGATTGAAAAAGGTATGAGGGAGGGGGATGTTGAACACTTAGGTCATCTTACAAGTCTATTAAGAATAATC
>NC_090762.1:33720989-33743489 GCF_036898095.1 Palaemon carinicauda | reverse complement strand
TCATATTTTGAAGGATTTGCAATTCGGTTTTAAAGGCAACTTTACGCCATAATTCCTGCAATGGCCTGGATAGCAACAATAAATATGGACTCCTTTTTACGTCCGGTTTTATTACGGTATATAGGATAAGGAATTTGATCTCTCTCTCTCTCTCTCTCTCTCTCTCTCTCTCTCTCTCTCTCTCTCTCTCTCTCTCTCTCTCTCTCTCCTTTTATAAGGAATTCAGAACACCATGGGTCCAGTAACTGCTAGAACAAAGACCGTTTTTATTTTATTATTTCGAAAATCAGTCTGTTAAAATTACGTTTCCATTATTTACAAAAATGTTTTCATGGAATTTTTTATATAATTTATTTGAATATAAAACTTTTTAATTCCTTTAAGCCAAAGCTAAATGTTTTCAATTAGACAGACTTTGATAGAAGCAAATGCATGTAATATCAGCTTGCATCATGATTTACATTATGGAACATTATTCGAAATTTCATTTCCTTGTTTCCTTTCCTCACCGGGCTATTTTTCCCTATTGGAGCCCTTGGGCTTATAGCATCTTGCTTTTCCAACTACGGTTATAAGTTAGATTGTAATAATAATAATAATAATTGGTACGCATTGGCTTTGCCCCTAATGCTAATTCCTCTATCGATTGATTGCTTATTTTTCTTACCTGAATTTTTTCTTAATGATTTTCCTTGTAAAATCTTATTGACTATTGAAACTTAAGTGTCTGCGTTGCTTTGGTGTGGAGGAAATTACGCTTCTTGATTAAGATGGCGACTGACTTAATCTAATCTTTACTACCCTTAAATCTGCAGTCTTTAGTGTAGATGCAACAGTTCCTCCTTTACCTAAACCAGATGGCTCTGACACTCACAGTCCAAAGGAAAAGGCAACCCTTTTGGCTGATGTGTTTGACAGTAAGCAAAGTAATGAGAAACTTGATCTTCCTCATTGCTGTTTTCTTGAGGCTAAACTAACTAGTTTAACTTTTCGATCTTGTGAAATTGAAGCTCTGTTGATGAACCTTGATGCTTATGGAGGTGTAGACCCAAATGGTATTTTTCCTTTGTTTTTTTTTTCATAAAGACTGCAGATTTCTTAGCTGCAAAGTATATGTTATTTTTCGCAAATTAGCAAGAGGAGGAGCTTTTAGCACTGGTTGGAGAATTGGTTATGTTACTCCACTATGTAAATGTGTTTGTGGTAGCTCAAGGCCAAATGATTACCGCCCTATTTCCATAACTTCCATATTATCTAAAGTTTTTGAACGGCTTTTGTCAAAACGTCTTAATAGGTTTGCTGAAGGTAATCATTTATTCCCTAGTTTGCATTTTGTTTCGTGAAGCCCTTGAAGCATGTGATGCCCTTCCTACAATCTCCAATGGTGTACAGAAATCCCTTGATTGTGGTCAGGAAGTTCGTATGATTGGCCTTGATTTTAGTGCTCCCTTTGACTGGCCTTGATTTTAGTGCTCCCTTTGACCATGTTAATCATAAGGCCCTTGTTCTCAAACTCAAACAGTTGGGAGTGGGTGTTTCGTTTCTTAGCATCATAATTGAATTTTTAAGTAATATATCGCAAAGAGTTGTTGATGATGGGCACCATAGTGAATATAGGAATGTGATATCTGTTGTTCCTCAGGGTAGTGTTCTTGGCCCATCATATTTCTTACTATATAAACATGACAAGTGGTTTGGCTTGGAAAACAAGCTTGTTGCATATCTAAATGTTTCTACACTTTTTGCACCAATTCCATCTTCTGAATGTAGATTTGGGGTTGCTGAATCTCTTAATAGAGATCCACATAAAATTAGTGCATGGTACATGTTATTGGGCACTAAGTTGAATCTTAACAAAACTCAAAGTATGATTGTAAGTAGGTCAAGGACAGTAGCTCCTCAACATCCAGATCCCACATTGATAATGTTTCTTTAACTCTGTATAACTTTTAAAATTTCAGAAAATTTTATTTTGAGAAACACATTAGGTCTGTGACTTTTTCAATTGCACAAAAATTGTCTTATTGAGAAAGTTTTTTAATATTTTCTGTGACCAATCCATTCTGAAGTGTTTTAATTCTTTCATTCAACCTTGTTTCGAGTATTGTTCTCATGTCTGTTCTTCATCTGCTGATTCTCATTTTAATTTGTTAGACAGGAACTTATGGTCTATTATTTTTTTTATTCTTGATCTAGATATTAATCTTTGGCACCTTCTTTCAATTGGTTCATTACACATGTTGCTCAAGATTTTTCATAATTCTGATCACCCTTTACATTCAGATCTTCCCGGACAGTTCCATCCTGTTCGTAATACTAGGTATGCAGTTAATTCTAATAGTCACGCCTTCTCCATCATGAGGCTCAATACTACACAGTATTCTAGAAGTTTTATTCCAGCTGTGACCAAGTTGTGGAATGATCTTCGTAATCAGGTAGTTAAATCGGTGGAACTTCAAAAGTTCAATCTTACAGCAAATGTCTTTATGTTGAACAGGCTAACATAAGTCTTTTTATAGTTTATATAAGAAATATCTATTTTGATGTTGCTATTAGGTTTAAAATATTTAAGTTTAATTGTTCATTATTTCTCATATGGTTTATTTATTTCGTTATTTCCTTTCCTTACTGGGCTATTTTTCCCTGTCAGGCCCCTTGGGCTTTTAGCATGTTGCTTTTCCAATTAGGGTTGTAGCTTACTTAGTAATAATAATAATAATAATGATAATAATAATAATAATAATAATAATAATAATAATAATAATGATAATAATAATAATAATAATAATAATAATAAATTCAGACTCCTTTGAAATTATCTATAGAATTTTATTTTTTATTTCTTGGTAAATTCCGTAAACCATGGAACTCAAATCGGTAATTTTGATGTGATATGTATTCCTTCGAATAGACATTGTACACACACACACACTCACACACACACACACACACACACATATATATATATATATATATATATATATATATATATATATATATATATATATATATATATATCTATATATCTATATATCTATATATATACATACACACACACACACACACACACATATATATATATATATATATATATATATATATATATATATATATATATATATATATATATATATATATATATATATGTATGTTGGCCGAATATGAAGTGACTTCCATAATACTTACAAGATTACTTTGTAAAATGTGGCGTGAAGAGGCAATACCTGATGAATGAGAGTGAGCAGTGTTGGTAAAAAAAAAAAAAAAAAAAAAAAAAAAAAAAAAAAAAAAAAAAAAAAAGGAGACCTTACTGATTGCAATAATTACATAGTATGCTCATTCTAAAGAGAATAGAGAGAAAGATTGATGAAAAGCTGGGAGATGAGCAAGTTGGATTTAGAAAAGGTAGATTTGGTACTAAACAGATTTTTATTTTAAGACATGTGGTACATCAATATGTAGAATATCGAAATACTCTTTTGATGGCATTTGTGGACTATGAAAAAGCCTTTGATGGAGAGTGCTGCGTTACTATATAGTGCCTGTTAGACATGTAAATTTGATTAAGTGTGTTTGTGAGCATAGCAAATGCAAAGTTGATGTTAGTGGTGTCTTATCAAATGAATTTCCACTGATAAGTGGAATACTCCAAGAGTATATGTTTACACCTATGCTGTTTATCGTCATACAATTTGTAATGCATAGAGGAGTTGGGGATGGTGGAGAAGGATTGGACTGGATTGGTAACAGGAAATTAGTTGACCCAAAGTATGCTGATGACGCTGTCCTTATCAGCAGAACACCACAGGACTTGCAAAGCTTGCTTAACAGAATGCATGTAATATCACGTGAGGTTTGGACTCAAGATAAATAGAAGAAATACAGAGATGATAAGAACGGATTATTCAATGGAAGATGAAATTTCATTAGAAGGAGAAATGATTAATGATGTGGAATCATTTTAATATTTAGGAACTATGATCTCTAACACAGGATCTTTAGAATTTGAGTTTAATAAATGATTGAAAAAAAGCAAATCAGACAATGGCTAGATTAAGTATAATTTGGAATTCAAATCTCCTGAAATTAAATAGAGAATTCAGGCTATATATCAGTTTAGTGAAATCGGTGTTACTATATGGACCTGAGTTGAGGTATGACAATGAAACAATATCCAACAGATTTTGTAGATTTGAGAACAAAGCCATCAGAAGAATATTGGGAGTTAGTTAAATGTCAGGACAGGATTAGAAACGAAACAATAAGAGATTACTCGAGTGCCACATGTGGATGAGATCAGGGTGTGTGGTAGATGGAGATAGTTCACCAAGGTACTATAACAGTTTGAAGACCCAGGTCTACATGGCTGAGGACTATGAAGCGTCTAGTAGGAGATAACGAGTGGAGAAATATTGATTTAAATGCTCAAGATAGAGACGTCGGTCGAAATTTAACCAAGGCCCTTTGCGTCAATAGGCGTAGGAGATGATGATGATGATATATATATATATATATATATATATATATATATATATATATATATATATATATATATATATATATGTATATATGAATATTTATCACAAGCACTCGTGATTCTAATCAATGTAAATATCAACCACAATGACATTAAATATCGAATTCTACTTTTAGGAATGTATATCCACTGAAAATTCATTTATGATAAATGCTTCTAGCTGGGCGAGGATTCGAACCTATGCCTCATTTATCATAAATGAATTTCCAGTGGATATACATTCCCAAAGCTAGAATTCGATATGAGATATCGTTGTGTTATATGTATATGTATATATATATATATATATATATATATATATATATATATATATATATATATATATATATATATGTATGTATGTATATATATACATATATATATATATATATATATATATATATATATATATATATATATATATATATATATATTGTTAAAAATCGCTCTTAGGTTTATGTAAGCGGTGCTTGTTGGATAAACTGTTACAATGTCGGCTGCTTTCAAACCACGGTTCCACTTACCTACCACAATGTCTAAAAAAATTTTCCCTTTTTTCATATGGTAATTTTTTATGTATTTAACTTTAGTGATTTTTTGTTATAGATGTTTTTGTCCTCTTTTTCTATTTGTGAAATGGATAGAAATTGTAGAAATTAGCATAGATATGAAGGCTTTCTTTTTCCTAACGAAGTCACGACCATCACCATTCCTGGGTTATTATGGCAATTACCGCAAATTAAGTGTAGCTCTGAAAACATTTCACACCTGTTCATGTCAAAACTCAAACGGAACCGCTTTATCTCTCATCACATCTATTGTGTTTGTTTTATTTGTGTGTGAAGGACAAAAATAAAACTTTTAACAATTTCTCGTTTCTTTCATGAGAAGAGATGCCCATTCGTCGACGAAGCATAGCTAAACATAATGCCGAATTAATTATAATCTTATTACTGTTTACCAACTGCACAAATCATACAATTCCCGAATGTTTGCAAAGTCATACCCACGTTATAAACGCACATCAATTTATGCTTTGCGTACGGTTGTTGAGTAACACTGTCATGCCGCCAGACCAAGATTATGGGCAAGGAGAGAGCTGAAAAAGAAAATGGTCCGTCATGTTGAGGGAAGAAGAATTTTCTTTATTTTCCTTTGCTCTGTTGGTAATCCCCTTGCCTTGATGGACGTATAGCGATGGGAAGGAGGTAAACACACGCGAGGCTTGAATCGTATCTTGCGAAAACATCGGGAAAACATAAGACGCTGATATTTACAGGAAGAAGACGCCCGATTTCGGGGAGGAGACTCAACTGTAGGGTTTATTCAAAATAAGGTGTAGAAGAGGTTTGGTCGAAGCTAAAAGTGGAAAGTTATGAATTTTATATCGTTAATTATTCACTAACAAGCATTATATACCATAAGTTATGGCATACCGCCTTGGTTGTTCAATTTCAGATTTGTCCTGCAATGAGCAAGATAGATAGATAGATTTTTATTGACCAAAAATTTTACGTTAAAAAAATTCAATAAATATAATTACAAATTAATATTAATCTACTATACAATCGGGATATTTACATTATTTTATGTACTATGTAGTCCATGAAATTACATGATTTATAATAGTTCCTTAGCATATATCATGATTAAAATCATTAACCATATTTCCTATAAATCACTTTATCATAAAATTAAAAATTAATATTAACCCAAAAAATATATCTATGGGTAACAGTTCAAAATTGAATGGGCAATTTTCACAGTGGTGTGTACATCTTTGGCAAGTCACTGGCTCTTGCTGCCTGACAACCATAACCATACAGTACATACCGTCATCCTATAATCATGACCATACACTGGAAGAGTCAGGTTTACTATTCATTTTGATTTATTGATTAATTTATTTCTATACATGGCGTAGCAAGAAATCAGAGTCGTTTTCGGTTACATAAATGCCCTGCGGTATATTCCTCATAGTAAAAGAGACAGTATTTTCTCTCCTAATTATTAAAATCAGCATTCCTCAATCGTTAAGCAGTTCCCAGGTGTAACGAGTGTGACTGTATTTTAACAAAAAAAAAAAGAAAGAAAAAAAAAATGCGATTGTAAAGTTTTTAAGAGAGATATTTATGTTTTGGACATTTTGTCGGACTGAGAATTCTTATTTTCAAAATTTTAACACTAAGAAACAGGTTTTATAAATAACATTTAAATTTCTATTTATCACAGATTCTTGTAAGATAATTTATTTTTATATCCTATATTTTCCATATATTTATTTTATATTATTTTGTTTATTAGCTTTAATATAATTATTTTACTCTCCCGAATAATAGTAATAATGATAATAATAATAATAATAATAATAAATGACCAGCAATGTATATTTTCTAAAGGGGGTTGGGGGCGTTCCACTTGGAAGGTGAAATAGATTTAGATGATGAATGGAGAGGTATTGAATTAAAAGCCCAAGATGGAGAAGACTGATGAAATCTAACCGAGCCCCTTTGCGTAAATAGGCGTAGGAGGAGACGATGATAAAGATGAAACAAAATAGATAAACTTGTTATATTAGATTGTTGTTCTCTTAAGAGAAATATCTATGATTATAGACAAATGCAAAATAGCATGTACGTAAGGGCTAAACCCTTGTTACGGCTGCAGACCATCTGATTATGGACATATGACCATAGTGCTTTCGTCTTTGTCTGTAATAACAATGGTGCATAATGGCCAGACGAGCACGAGCGGTAAAGCTTATGGGCCTGGAAGGTCGTTCACGTTGCGCTTCAGCTTTAGAGAAAGCTTTAGAAAACCTGTACAAATCTGTGGAGATGATCATTTGATTTTGGCATACTAGCCCAGTTCTCTTTATTGATATATTATACATTTTAAGCAATTTTACCTTTTGGTAATACAGACCAAAATTTCTCAGTTGATGAAATTAAATTTTGGCATGCTACTACACCAGTTTTATCAATTGATATATTATACTTTTTTCAAACAATTTTACCTTTTCGTAATACAGACCAAAATTTCTCAGTTGATGAAATTAAATTTTGGCATGCTACTACACCAGTTTTATCAATTGATATATTATACTTTTTTCAAACAATTTTACCTTTTCGTAATACAGACCAAAATTTCTCAGTTGATGAAATTAAATTTTGGCATGCTACTACACCAGTTTTTATCAATTGATATATTATACTTTTTCAAACAATTTTACGGTTTGGTAATACAGACCAAAATTTCTCAGTTGATGAAATTAAATTTTGGCATGCTACTACACCAGTTTTATCAATTGATATATTATACTTTTTTCAAACAATTTTACCTTTTCGTAATACAGACCAAAATTTCTCAGTTGATGAAATTAAATTTTGGCATGCTACTACACCAGTTTTATCAATTGATATATTATACTTTTTCAAACAATTTTACGTTTTGGTAATACAGACCAAAATTTCTCAGTTGATGAAATTAAATTTTGGCATGCTACTACACCAGTTTTATCAATTGATATATTATACTTTTTCAAACAATTTTACGTTTTGGTAATACAGACCAAAATTTCTCAGTTGATGAAATTAAATTTTGGCATGCTACTACACCAGTTTTATCAATTGATATTTTATACTTTTTCAAACAATTTTACGTTTTGGTAATACAGACCAAAATTTCTCAGTTGATGAAATTAAATTTTGGCATGCTACTACACCAGTTTTATCAATTGATATATTATACTTTTTCAAACAATTTTACGTTTTGGTAATACAGACCAAAATTTCTCAGTTGATGAAATTAAATTTTGGCATGCTACTACACCAGTTTTATCAATTGATATATTATACTTTTTTCAAACAATTTTACCTTTTCGTAATACAGACCAAAATTTCTCAGTTGATGAAATTAAATTTTGGCATGCTACTACACCAGTTTTATCAATTGATATTTTATACTTTTTCAAACAATTTTACGTTTTGGTAATACAGACCAAAATTTCTCAGTTGATGAAATTAAATTTTGGCATGCTACTACACCAGTTTTATCAATTGATATATTATACTTTTTCAAACAATTTTACGTTTTGGTAATACAGACCAAAATTTCTCAGTTGATGAAATTAAATTTTGGCATGCTACTACACCAGTTTTATCAATTGATATATTATACTTTTTCAAACAATTTTACGTTTTGGTAATACAGACCAAAATTTCTCAGTTGATGAAATTAAATTTTGGCATGCTACTACACCAGTTTTATCAATTGATATATTATACTTTTTTCAAACAATTTTACCTTTTCGTAATACAGACCAAAATTTCTCAGTTGATGAAATTAAATTTTGGCATGCTACTACACCAGTTTTATCAATTGATATTTTATACTTTTTCAAACAATTTTACGTTTTGGTAATACAGACCAAAATTTCTCAGTTGATGAAATTAAATTTTGGCATGCTACTACACCAGTTTTATCAATTGATATATTATACTTTTTCAAACAATTTTACGTTTTGGTAATACAGACCAAAATTTCTCAGTTGATGAAATTAAATTTTGGCATGCTACTACACCAGTTTTATCAATTGATATATTATACTTTTTTCAAACAATTTTACCTTTTCGTAATACAGACCAAAATTTCTCAGTTGATGAAATTAAATTTTGGCATGCTACTACACCAGTTTTATCAATTGATATATTATACTTTTTCAAACAATTTTACGTTTTGGTAATACAGACCAAAATTTCTCAGTTGATGAAATTAAATTTTGGCATGCTACTACACCGGTTTTATCAATTGATATATTATACTTTTTCAAACAATTTTACCTTTTCGTAATACAGACCAAAATTTCTCAGTTGATGAAATTAAATTTTGGCATGCTACTACACCAGTTTTATCAATTGATATATTATACTTTTTTCAAACAATTTTACCTTTTCGTAATACAGACCAAAATTTCTCAGTTGATGAAATTAAATTTTGGCATGCTACTACACCAGTTTTATCAATTGATATATTATACTTTTTTCAAACAATTTTACCTTTTCGTAATACAGACCAAAATTTCTCAGTTGATGAAATTAAATTTTGGCATGCTACTACACCAGTTTTATCAATTGATATATTATACTTTTTTCAAACAATTTTACCTTTTCGTAATACAGACCAAAATTTCTCAGTTGATGAAATTAAATTTTGGCATGCTACTACACCAGTTTTATCAATTGATATATTATACTTTTTTCAAACAATTTTACCTTTTCGTAATACAGACCAAAATTTCTCAGTTGATGAAATTAAATTTTGGCATGCTACTACACCAGTTTTATCAATTGATATATTATACTTTTTCAAACAATTTTACGTTTTGGTAATACAGACCAAAATTTCTCAGTTGATGAAATTAAATTTTGGCATGCTACTACACCAGTTTTCCTCAGTTGATATATTATACTTTTTCAAACAATTTTAACTTAAATTGATATTGACCAACTTTCTCAGTGAATAAAATTAACTTTCGTCATGTTTGACCAGATCTCTTAATTGATGCCTTTTCAAACAATTTTTACATACTAAAATAGACCAAAATTCATAAAAAAAAAAAAAATCCTGCTTAGGAATTGAACTGCCATACCTTTCCAGATGTCTATATCATTAAATTAATCTCCGAATTTGTTCCAAGTGATCTGGCGTCACGAGTACTAAGTTCATTAACGCTGTTTCCAGAGGGGGGTAATAGCAAATGTCATCAGCATTGGAAATTTCTAGTCAACAAGAAAAAGTGTGAAAATAAAAATCGTTTTGCCTTCTAGCAATGCGAAGGCTTTTGCGGTATGCGCTGAAAGACTTAAAAAGAGAAATAACAGCGTATTTACATAAGCACCACTCACCAGTGCCGTTAAGGTCGAATATACAGGGATTTACAAATGGGCAACTGGCCTCAGACACCTGTTCGTAGTACCGCCGACTTCCTTTCATTGCCTTGGGAGGGCGTAGTTCACATTTGTAATGAGGCAGTTTGACGTTATTTGAGTGGTGTTGTTATTGGCTGTCGTTACCCTCTGTGAATGTGTCCAGTACGTTATTATTAACTGCTTTTCAGTTACCTGAGTCCTGACAGTATTGGTTATTTATTCATTGAAAAAACGAAGTGTAAGATACGACTTTTAGGCCAGATTTTTACTGCAAAAATAAAGGTGATGCTAATTTCATTCCCAAATCATTCCTTTAACCCATTTTAAGCCTTGCATACTGTGTCTCTCAGAACACAGGACCTCAGGAAATATGTTGTCTCAAACGCCATCCTTATTTCATCTCTCTCCTCTCTCTCTCTCTCTCTCTCTCTCTCTCTCTCTCTCTCTCTCTCTCTCTCTCTCTCTTTCTCTCTCTCTCTCTCTCTCTCTCTCTCTCTCTCTCTTTGTAACCGTCCTCAGTCTTGATTATTCTCCCAAGTGATCGCTACTTGTCTTAGCAGACCACTGACGAGCGGCCTGTGGTTTAGATCGCACTGTACAAGTGACCTCTGAGCCGCAGGGTCGGTAAAAACATTGCGAAATTGAATGATTCGCGATCATGGGAAAGATTCTTTATTCTATTGCTGTTTGCGTTGCTAAGGGTTTGTTTGAAAATTGATTTTTGTTTAGTTGCCACTGTTTTGCCGTGTGTGCGGAATATAATTGACCAATTTAGTTGGGAATTTTTTTTTACTATTGTAATCTTGTTGCTTATTTATTTATACTCTAGCAAAAAGTTTTATAAGATATATATATATATATATATATATATATATATATATATATATATATATATATATATATATATATATATATATTAAACTCTTAACTGTCCTCTATTATGAATAAATGAACAATAGATGAATAGAGAACAAATTAGTATTTTGATAATTATTTCAAACTGTTTCGTGATTCAAACTTGGAGATTATTTTACTTTGAAATAAATCCGAAATTGTATATCCTTCTCATGTCCCCAGCTGATAATGTCGGAATATCAAGTCTAAAGTGTAAAATATCCGGCCTTTTAAATTAGGTTTAAAAAATACAAAGGATTTGGGAAAGTCCTCGAAAACACCTGGAGGAATAAACTTGAATGAATCAATGATTAGATGAATAAGAAGGTAAAATCTTATTTAGGAAGGAGCTGAGAGAGAGAGAGAGAGAGAGAGAGAGAGAGAGAGAGAGAGAGAGAGAGGAGAGAGAGAGAGAGGAGAGAGAGAGAGAGAGATTTTCGCAGCAAAATCAACTCGAAATAGGCACCAATCATTCTAACTCTCAGAATCATCTTGTTGATGAAGGAAATGGACATCTTCCTCATCTTTTTATGACGATCCTCTGAGAAGGTGACCAAATTAAACATCATGCACAAAGTGAGGAACTATATTCAATTTTTTTTTAGCGAGGCAGATTTGCACCGACTCTCAGCTGTGCCCTTTTATCTCGGAAAAATTTCCTGATCGCTGATTGGTTGGACAAGATAATTCTAACCAATCAGCGATCAGGAAACTTTTCCGAGCTAAAAGGGCACCGCTGCGAGTCGGTGCAAATGCGCCTCATTAAAAGAAATTGACCATAGTGCATCGTATAAAGTTAATATATTTCTTACTTTCAAATTTTACTATGAATTTCCTTTTATGCAGTTCCAAGCTGCATCGTGATTGAAGTTCACCTTTAATTGCTTTATTGATTGATTGGTTTATCATTAAAACTAATGTCAAAACAATGGCAGTCGAACATATAAGTTTTCTAGAAACTGAGGAAAATTTTCCTGATGAGAATTTGGTTCCGTGATTACCTGACTTACCTTCAGGTGTATCTATTCATTTTTAAACAAACTAAGAAAGTAAAGCTGCCGTTAGGTGTAATTTCACTTCATTAAATTCATATAGCAAGAAGCAGTAAAAAGCATAAAGGCATCTTTTGCAATTGTGAAGTTAACAGTGATTAGAAGTGAACTAAATATTTTACGATCCCGAGTTAAAAATCAGGTTTTGCCTGTTGTGTTATTAATAGTTTAATTATACGAAAACAACATTTAATAGCAGTATTACGGAGATGATATTCATTCAAGATCGATATTAAGACTGGAAGCGTCTGTTAATTTTGTTTATGACTGTCAATTAATGCCAATAACTTGTAAGTTTATATTCTTCAGTTGATTTCTCTTTTCAAGAAGCTCTTGTGACCCACGCTCGTTTGGTAATGAATCTAATAACATTTATTATCTGCTTTTCTAATATCTCTGTACCATGATATATTACTAGTAATGCTCTTGGGAACAAATTCTCTTCTTTCCTTAATTAAACAATGGAAGGTGGCGTCATTGTAGAGGTCATTAACGAAAAAAAAAGAGGTAGAGTTTCTCTCTCTTCCTTTTTTTTTCTTTTTTTTGAGAAAACTTAAAATTAAATTCGAACAATTGTAAACCTGTGGTTTCATAAGTTTCCCCCCCCCCCTCTCTCTCTCTCTCTCTCTCTCTCTCTCTCTCTCTCTCTCTCTCTCTCTCTCTCTCTCTCTCCTCTCTCTCTCTCTCTCTCTTTTTTTTTTTTTTTTGAGAAAACTTAAGATTAAATTCGAACAATTGTAAACCTGTGGTTTCATAAGTTTCCCCCCCCCCCCCTCTCTCTCTCTCTCTCTCTCTCTCTCTCTCTCTCTCTCTCTCTCTCTCTCTCTCTCCTCTCTCTCTCTCTCTCTCTCTCTCTCTCTCTCTCTCTTTTATTTATTTTTTTTTTTTTTGAGAAAACTTAAGATTAAATTCGAACAATTGTAAACCTGTGGATTCATAATATTATTCAATTTATTTGTTTTCGTAGTAAATCGTTCGAGTTTAGTTTTGTGTCATCTCTTTCATCCAACATGTATGGACATTTTTTGAGGCTAGATTAATACCTTCAGTTTGGTTCTCGCAAACTGTTTTGTGTAGTCATGTTGATGATCTTCTGGGTATTCTAGAAGAAAATTTTAAATGGTGAGGATTTTTTTATTATCCTTAATTCCTTGGTTCTATCCCCCCCAAAAAAAAAACCAGTATCTCGATTTCAGACGTTTTGGTTTCCAGAAAAGCAGATAGAATAAAAAATATATTCTCCTTTTTCCTCTACCGATATGTACTTTAGGGCGCTTAGAATATACAGCCCTGAGTACATAGAGGATTGGTTTACCAAAATTGAAGAAATTGCAACTAATGTCAACTATCCTAGATATTTTTTGTTGTGTCCACGTAGGGAAAAGGAAGCAATAAATAATGTACTTTGTTTACCATTTCATGAATTTTTTTGTGTCATACACCTTTTGAAAACAAAAAATTGGATATTATAACTAGTTTAAATATAGTTATACATTAAGGATATGCTGATTGATAATAGATCTAGAAATGATAGTAATATACATACATATACCAAGGCACTTTCCCTAATTTTGGGGTGTAGCCGATAACAAACAAATGAAACAAAATAAAAGGGACCTCTCCTCTTTACGGTCCTCCCAGCCTGACAAGGGACTCAACCGAGTTCAGCTGGTACTGCTAGGGTGTCACAGCCCAACCTCCCACATTATCCACCACAGATGAAGCTTCATAATGCTGAATCCCCTACTGCTGCTACCTCCGCGGTCTTTCAAGGCACCGGAGGAAGCAGCTGGGCTTACCGGAACTGCGTCACAATCGCTCGCCATTCATTCCTATTTCTAGCACGCTCTCTTGCTTCTCTCACATATATCCTCCTATCACCCAGAGCTTCCTTCACTCCATCCATCCACCCAAACCTTGGCCTTCCTCTTGTATTTCTCCCATCAACTCTTGCATTCATCACCTCCTTTAGCAGACAGCTATTTTCCATTCTCTCAACATGGCCAAACCACCTCAACACATTTATAGTAATATAATATATAATATTAATTCTTCAGAATGTAACTTTGTTTATGTCTGGCAAGCATTTACATGCATTTCCTTTAGAACAAAACAGCATAAAATGGCCGTCCGTATGGGATTTCTTATCAATATCTTTGGCCTTCCATATATATATATATATATATATGTATATATATGTATATATATACATATATATATATATATATAGACACACACACACACACACACATATATATATAGACACACACACACACACACATATATATATATATATATATATATATATATATATATATATATATATATATATATATATATATACACACACACACGCTCGCACACATAAATATACTGTATCCATACATATACGTACATATATGTGCGTAAATATGTTTTGTGCGGGTGCTTGTAAATCAAGCGCACGGTTGCTCAGGTTACTTACGCATGTAGCAGACGAAGTGCGACAGGGATCAGTTAGGGAGTGTTTAAGGAAAGTGACGGGTCCTTAAACGCGTACTCAAAGCGTGCGTGACATGAGTATATCAAAAGATGTGATAAATAACGATATAACGCTCAGGTGAGGAATCCCTGTCACGCGCACGTTCTTTCTGGACGGTATGAGACAGTTATGTTGTAGGTCTGTGGAAGGTACATTTTTTTTTCTTCCATTTTTATCAACTTTTTGCTTTTGGTATCTGCATAATTTTGTTGCTTATAAGGTTAGGAGACGTTTATAAAGGTAATTATAATTGCAAACTTGATAATCCATATATCTCCGTTTTCTAGAATTTTTCCATTACTGTGTTGAAAATATTTTTTTTTTTTTCAAAGTTAGGTGAAAAAGTACCTTGTATATCAGTATCCACCATTGTATTATTATTATTGGTATTACTTGCTAAGCTACAACCCTAGTTGGAAAAGCAGGATGCCATAAGCCCAGGGGCACCAACAGGGAAAATAGCTCAGTGAGGAAAGGAAAAAAGGAAAATAAAATATTTTAAGAAGAGTAACAACATCGAATATCACCTATATAAACTATAAAAACTTTAACAAAACAAGAGGAATAGCAATAAGATAGAGTGTGCTCAAGTGTACTCTCAAGCAAGAGAACTCTAACCCAAGACAGTGGAAGACCATGGTACAGAGTTTATGGCACTACCCAAGACTAGAAAACAGTGGTTTGATTTTGGAGTGTCCTTCTAGAAGAGCTGCTTACCACAGCCAAAGAATCTTTTCTACCCGTACCAAGAGTAAAGTGACCATTGAATAATTACAGTGCAGTGGTTAACCCCTTGAGTGAAGAAGATTTGTTTAGTAATCTGTGTTGTCAGGTATATGAGGACAGAGGAGAATATGTAAAGAATAGGCCAGGCTATTCAGTGTGCGTGTAGGTAAAGGGAAAATGTACCGTAACCAGAGAGAAGGATCTAATGTAGTACTATCTGTCCAGTCAAAAGATCCCATAATTCTCTAGAGGTAGTTTTCTATTTGCCTTATTTCACCCTCTTCTCCATCAAAAAAAAAAAAAAAAAATGTTTAGTCATGTCCCTCAAGATGTTGGCAATCTTTGACTTCCAGTCTATAAATTTCTTGCGATGGTTGACAGCGCTATGCTATTTTCATGATAGTTAAGTGAAACACTTTCGTGTGTCAGGAGATAAAAGTACCAGCTTGTTATTAAGAAGGTGCAAGTACAAGATGAACGTTTTTTTCGTTTTGTTTATTAAAAATAACTTGGTGAAAAAAAAAAAACAATTGCAAAAAAAAAATGTACCAAAAGACTACTGCTGTTAGAATTAAGGAGGCGGAAATAGTACTCTTTTCTTGAGCTTCATTCTCTCTTGTTAGCGTAAATACTAATTGCGTTGAAGTATGAACAATTTGATGGTTTTCTTTGAAAGTATTTTAATCAATTTTATTTTCAAAGATAGTTAACCGCATTCCTCTTCTCTCTCTCTCTCTCTCTTCCTCTCTCTCTCTCTCTCCTCTCTGGAATTGAAACAGATAAAAACTCTCCTCAATGTGGGAATTTCTTTACATACAAAATAGCAACTACATGGAATAGACTTCCAATGGATGTAACACGGTAAATGAGTTCAAGAATAAGTTAGACAATATCAAAAGAACTCTTAATGCTTAAAGTGAATCGCTCTACCCAAGAGCAAAGGAAAAACTTTGAGACATCCAAAATCCTTGTACTCTCTCTCTCTCTCTCTCTCTCTCTCTCCTCTCTCTCCTCTCTCTCACAAAAGTTAATGGTCAAATTTCCGTGTCTTATTTATTATCCGAGAAAGTTTCGCGGTAAATTTGTTCCATACGTTAAGAGTAATTAAGTCATAAGCCCAAAATCGGGTCTGGACCCACCATGTAGCTTTGAATCCTTATCACAATTCCGAAGTCCATTATGAAAGAGCACAAATTTACAAAAAAAAAGATGACTGTATACAGACGTAGCCTATGCTCAGGAACCCAACACTAAAGTAGAGAAAAAAATAATTGGAGAGTGAAGGTTTAAGTCACTTTCTCTTGCGTCGCTTTCCAAAATACGTCTTTAGTTTACTCGTTAAAATATTGAGAGGTTTGTTTAAGAGGAAAATTTAAAATACATAAGAAAAGTTGAGGACACAATTTTACGTGCGTGCATACACACGTGCCTTCACGCCTCCGGTTAATATAAGGCTTCCAAGACTGAAGACTTTCCTGTTTTCTAAGTTCTTCGATCGTGTGGATTTTGCTATAAACGTGCAATATGCGCTACGAAATTCTTAATGATTGGGAATGTATACGTAAGAATTAATGCAAAGGTCCTGTTGTGAGTAAGGTTCCCCTGCAGTATAGGACCAGAAAAGTAGTCTTTAAAGTAAAGTGGAGTAGATTGAACATTGAATAATTAGGCCTTTTTTCGGAGAGTAAGGTTCCCCAGCAGTAGAGGACCAGAAAAGCAGCCCTTCAAGTAAAGTAAAGTGGAGTAACTTGAGCATTGAATAATTAGGCCTTTTCTCGGAAATTCAGGTTTCACTGAACCACTTTACATTCTGGAAATGGGAATGTCTGTCTCCGTGTCTATTGCTGCATAAAACCGCATCACCTGAGTTTTCCAACTGGATGAGAAATGTGGTCCCGAAATGACTTGACTCATTAATGTGATGTAGGTGTAATCGACCATTATTTGTGTATTGAAGTTATTCTTAAGCCACATTCTTTGTAATTATTATTTTTTTCTTTTTTTTGCTTTGAAATTATAATGTAATATATCTTTTTTCATGAATGGAGAATCCGTTAACGAGCTCACTAACATGAGTTAGTTCTGATATTCATTTATTTAAGCGGTGATCTTATTTACAATAATATTAAAAATCAGACATTTAATATATGCTCATCCTTCATTTTTCAAAATTTCAAATGTGATTTCCATTTAATCTATCAGTTAATACTACGTAATATTTTAATTTGTTTCCCTTTTAGAAGCCAGCAAATAGGATGTACATGAAAATCGACTGTAACGTTTTAGGAGGAATGCATATATACACCCTTTTCAAAAACTAGGAAATCAATTGTGCTTGTAATCACAAGACTACTTATGCACAAATTTAAAAGGAAATAAACCGGTATTCACTACAGACACAGACGGTTAAACACTGTCTGGTTTATGCATGGATCCACCATGTTGGTGAGAAAATCATTACTGAACCATTATCATTTTTTTTACGTCACACTTTATTTTTCAGTCAAATTTTTCTCGGTTTCCGTCGGTGCACTCGTTAACCAAGGCAGCCACGGATTAGGGCTTATGAAGTAAGCTATCAGCCCGGAATACTCGAGCCATTCGTAGGTAATTTTGCGTGACTTCACCGGGAAAAAGTAAACACGGTCAAGCTGTCTCTAACGGAAGGAGATAATGTTGCACATGCGCATATCAAGCAGCTGTATCTAAGAGCTAGATCCAGGAGACATTTCGGTTTTATAAAATCTATTAACCTCAGATATTTCAAATTTACTAACTTCTTAACATTTAACCATTCGTATTATTAAATTGTTATATTTTATAATCAAATTGTGACGTCTTTTAGATTATAACCCTTCCGAATAAATAAGTCAAAATTAGATTGAAGCCTTTTTGAATTATAAACTATTTGACATTGAAATCTTTAAACCTACAAACTCAAGTGTGTTTAGATATTTATAGATCATACAATGTTGACCCATTAACTATTAGTAGATATATTCAAACAGATTGTTTATATTGGTTTATATTAGTATTATCAAAGTGATAAATTAACATTGCCATGAATCATAGGATTTGCGTATCTATTTTGGCCTTTAAATGGAATAGGTTAGAAAGAAACGAACAAAATTGATAAATAGATAAAGGAATAATCAGAGCAATAAACCTGAAAAGAATAAATGCAACGAATGGTTATGATATTACCAACTGAAACAATGAATGTAAAAACAATAAAGACGTGTAAGTTATAAAAGCAGATAGCATCGAATAAGTACAATGAATAATTATTTCTTAAAACAATAATGGAACAACAGCATCCACTAAAGTAAATTAAGAATGAAAACACCCTGTGGTCTATAAATCGAGACAGTCATATTTTTGACAGCACCGATGAAACAAAAACGACAACAAGCGAAGTTCTAAAAGCGAGTCACATTGCATGGAGCGACGTCCCAGCACATATCCAGAGAGAAAGTTTCACACGTCTATTCATTAGCACGGAATTTCTGTCATTTGCCATTAGCTATCCGAGAATGAGTCGAAGTATGAATATGCTAAGCAGGTTCCACATTAAAGTCCAGAATGTGTTCTCTAACCGAGAGTATGCCGACCAAAGACAACGACATATCCCATGTGATCTCTTTTCATAGACCCTCCTAATTCTGTGTACAATTTCCTTTGGAGATTGCCGAATGTACTCTCTCTTTCTCTCTCTCTCTCTCTCTCTCTCTCTCTCTCTCTCTCTCTCTCTCTCTCTCTGTAGCGTTGAAGGAGACCCTTCCCCTCCCCCAGATGGAGGTGTGAAGCTCAATCTACTGAGGGATTTGTAAGACGTAAACAATCACATATGATTTATATCAACCACTGGTACTCTCGAATGTACTCATTTCCGTTGTATTTCAAAATCTCAATCTGAAGCGATATAATAATGAAAGGAAATCAACTGCCGAGAACTACACTAACTTAAGCAGCATGTTACAAGCCTTCAGCTCTGACCATATGTCGCATCTTCACCCTTATGCTCTCCATCCATAAGGCCGACGCGTAGTTTTCCCTTCTGTCCGAAAAGCATTGTTTGCTGTCCGCTAGATTTTGACGAAGAAGTGACAAGTATTAATTGCATTTTCAAGTCCTGGCAAGGTAGTTCAATGGCCTCCTTTCTTCAAACTGGTTTCCTTCGAGGGAAGTCCTGGAGGGGGATTTGGGGGGGGGGGGGGTGTCAGATGGAAAGGCGTGGGGGGCAGAGGGAAAGCGACTCTTTTCTTCTTCCCCCCTCCCGAAGAATCATCTTCTAAGCCCTAATTTCTTCTTCATGATGTAGAGAAAGCAAATATAGACTGGAGTTCTTATCTCTATTTATGTAAAATGTTTGTTTGTTTTAAAATGTTTGTCATTACGCGTGAAAAGTTGAAACCGTTCTTTTATTCATCTTCAAAACAACTACTATAAAATCTGCAAGCAAATTTCTGATAATCACATCTCATTGTTGGAGTGCTGCAATTTAAAACCTCTTATAACTGTCATTATTGCTTGTGCATACGGCACTGGTACCGTGTAATAACATGAGCAGATTATATGGTCAGGAAACCCTATTTTGAATTAAACTTGAAAGCGGTTACACTTTGCATGACAGATGTCGTGTAGTACTTAGTGGTACATAAAACGTTTATAGTTTATATAGGAAATATTTATTATAAAGTTGTTCTGTTCTGGAGATATTTTATTTTTCCTTGTCTCCTGTCCTCACTGGGCTATTTTCCCTGTTGGGGCCCCTGGGCTTATAGCATCCTGCTTTGTCAACTAGGGTTGTAGCTTAGTAAATAATAATAATAATAATATTAATAATAATAATAATAAAGAAAATATTAGAGTAAATTGATGGCAACCATTAAAGGCGTAACACGAACTAATATTTTGAATGAAGCTATAATAGTCGCCATCTTTCTAAGCAAGCATTCACAGAATAATGTCCATTTTTGAAGCAGGAAACGACAAAAACATGTAATAGATTTCATTCTCAAGTCGTGACGCACATTCGTGGATTTGATTTGCATTTTTTCCCTTAACACGGGTTTGTGTGGTCCCCAAGTGCGGGAGGGAAATGTTGGCGGCTTCCTTTTTAAAATGAAATTTCATTTATTCAAAAGTCTTTACATAGTGGAACGACAATAACAACAAACATTGTAGATACTAAAAAGGCTGCTGAAATGGTTATTATAATGAATGTATATTTGTTATAGACGCAAACCTAAGATAAACAATAGAATCTTAATAAAAAACAGAATTAATTTCGTCATGGACAAGTGCATTAAAATGAAGGAAATATAACAGCAGTAAGTCCACCCTCTTTAAAGTTATTGTATGAAAAGAAAGACATGTTTTATATTATACAACATAAACAACCAAATCTATAACTTTCCATGAAGGTCCTAAAGTACAGAAGCGAAAATTGTCCCTATAAAACAGAATTTTAGGACTTCATCTATGAAAACATAACAAGGAAAACGTCTCAAGAACAGCAAAATTTACATAGTCTGAGCACGTGAAACATCATGCGCATGATCACTAGTATCCTGCATTTCTTGTGTTATGTTCCTGTGCAAATGTTATCTGAAATGCATTGTAGCTGGCGTATGGAAGATGAGAAAATTAGTCGAACTGATGGACTAACTACCCTATAATGTATATTTTTTTATGCTGTGCAATAATGTTTAGCAATAATGATGATAGAGATAAAAATAATGACGTACCTAGCCTGGGAAAATAAATTAATTTGAATAAGAAATTATAAAGCATATGTAAATCCAAGTCCTTTATAATTAAATTCTATGTATATCCATAAGGTTCTTCGGTTTGTATCAGCAATAATCTTCGGGGAATGATATCCTTATTTTGCCATCCACCGTCCAGCCATTGCCGTCTCGATATTGAGACGGCTGTCGTCCAGCCCGTTGCCAGAAAGAAACATCCAGGAGATTGAGGCTTAGTGTCTCGACCTCTCTTAGATTACCATTTTTTTATGCTTTGTAGAACAAAAAAGTGTTATATCCGTTAATAAGAAAATGTAAATTTTCTGTTTGTTCTGGTTCATTAACGGTGGATATTTAGAAGAATATATCTGACTCGTTTAGGCATTTATCCTAAGATTGCATAAGACAGTAACTATTTCTTACGTTGTATGGCTAATTGCTCATTTCTTGGTGAAAATTTTCTTTTCTGATACCTATTTATAACCTTTCCATCTCCGAGAAACGTATAATGGCTCGTTTGTTTATTTTTTTCATTATTATACCAGTATTATATCGACTTATGCCACCCTCTAGTCTTCACAGTGATAAAATGAACAATTTCATTCATTGATAATTCATGAAGTTGTTTATCTTGTAATTAGATAAAAAAAAATTGAAAGTAACATTTTTAAGTAGAGACTTTTTTTTCTAAATTATTTGAAACTAATCTCAATTTCGCATCTAGTTTTTAAAAAATAAACTCAGGTTAGATTTTGATACAATTGTTATATATATCTTAGTAAGTAGGAGTTGATTATTATACTCGTAAAATTCTTATCTTAAAAGCAATGCGTCTGGGAGAGAATAAACCAGTAAGTTGACACCTATAAGAGCCTGTTATATTTGCTTCTAATTCCAGCAATGGTTTTCCCAGTTTAAAATCTTACCGAAAGCTTCATTATTATTATTATTATTATTATTATTATTATTATTATTATTATTATTATTATTATTATTATTATTATTATTGTGGTAGGAGACCCTCTTTTAGGCAGGTTGAGTTAAATGTAATGGCTGCAAACAAAAGGAGGATTGTATTTTGTGAGAATATACTCGAGAAGTCTTCCCGATT
>NC_090762.1:33705989-33715989 GCF_036898095.1 Palaemon carinicauda | reverse complement strand
CGTCAGTAACAAGTGGATTACGTTGACAAGTTAGAGAATGGGATTACTTTAATGAACTTCGCGAATGGGTTGCGAGTCAGCCATTTCAGGTGTTGTAGATGAGTAATCGTGCTGGTAACTGCATTTATGTACAGTTGCAATGCTTCGAAGCGTATGAGAGTTTCGTAAACACAATGAAAATATTGTTGGACATCTAAAAATGTATTTACAAATTGTGAAATAAAAATTGAAAAGGATCCTACAACAATGTATTTAGTGATTGATTAGTTAGTATTGCAGTAGAATTTCTATACAAAATTACTCTATAATTTTACAAGGTAAGAATTAATTCTTATGTCAAACTTAAAAGTTAAATGATAACAGTTGATAGTTTCCCTTAATAGTAAGTTAGTAGAATAGATATCATTGTTATTATATTGTAATTTGCGATGCTAAAGAATACTGTGATCACCATAATTCATGCATGTTTTGGTGAACAGTTTTAGTAAGTGTTTGGATAGGAATTGCATGAACTAATGGTTACTAATTTCTAGTTCATTATGCGTTTGAATAAAGATTGCGTATTCATGCTTTAGGAGTTTAGGTGTTTATTTATTTATCATTATTCTATTCTCTTGGGCGCTTGAATTTTATTTTGTAACATTACATTATTATTAGTTAATCTTATTGATGCTTGAGTTATTATACACACACACACACACACACACACACACACACACACACATATATATATATATATATATATATATATATATATATGTGTGTGTGTGTGTTTGTGTATGTGTGTATATATATATGTGAGTATGTGTATGATTATGGGTGAAGGCAAAAGTTAATTGCCTAATTATTCCCATACATGATTAGTTATAATGACAAATAATTAATTCATTGCCATTTCCATATATGGGGCATATTATTTCGCAAAAGTAGTTTGGTTAAATACCTAATAATGATAACTATATAGACTCTCTCTCTCTCTCTCTCTCTCTCTCTCTCTCTCTCTCTCTCTCTCTCTCTCTCTCTCTCTCAAGCACGCTCTAAAGGTAACGGTCTTTTCATTAACCAGTTTTGACACCTTATAGAGAAAGCAAAGAGAGGTCAGGATCCTTCTGGAATTTCTGTTATTCATATGGTAATTTACGTTTTGTCTCAAAGAAGTCCTGTGGTGGAGTCCGGCTTCCTTGGTGCAGTAACCTAATATAATTAGCCTAAGATTTTTTATTCGAAAAATCGGTTAGATACACCTTGTGACTTGCCGTCAGGTCGTGGTTTATAACATGATAAACGACCTTAGTTAATTGGTTATAACTTATAACTTCCTCTTATTTCAGTAGCTGTAGCTTGAAAATCAACCATAGGTGATTGTTTATGACTCGTAATTTAAATACATCTCATTGATTATTGTTTGAGAATCGACTGGCGCCGTATTGTGGAAACCTATGACTTGCTCGCAGCTCATTATAGTCATTTTTTATTAATGAGGCGCATTTGCACTGACTTGCGAGGATGCCCTTTTAGCTCGTAAAAGTTTCCTATCCGATGATTGGTTAGAATGATTTTGTCCAACCAATCAGCGATTAGGAAACTTTCCCGAGGTGAAAGGGCACTCCTGAGAGTCAGTGCAAATGCGCCTCATTAAAAAAAATATTGACTATAGTTACATCTTGAGGCTAGTTCATAGGTGATTGGTTTTAGCTTATAAATTGATTCCAATTCATAGGTTATAGTCCGGAAATGGACCATAACCTATTAGTTCAGTTAGTACCTTAACCAAAACTCATTAGCCATCCTTCGAAAAACGACCACAGCCGATTGGTTATTACATGTAACTTGGCCACACCTCATTAGTTACAACTTGACACTGGCGTGTAGCTGATTGGCTATTGCTTGCAATTGGTCAGTTGCTAGTTATTGTATGCATGCAAATGATTTGTTGTAGCTGTGAACACGAAACAATTGAATGTTCGAATTGTAATATTTTAACAGTTGATTATTATGGTCTGTAACTTGCTTGCAATTGCTTGGTTGTAGTTTACTAAGTATGTGTATCTGATTGGTTGTAACTTGCAACTTAAAAAAATGGAATGAAAGAATCTTGCAATTTTCAAATACCTGATTGATTGTATATTTGAATTGCATGCAACTGTTCGGTTAATCCAGCGTTTCCCAACCTTTTTTAAATGATTACCCCAAAATGTTATTTCCAACTAATCAATTACCCCATTGAATATATACCCGGTAACATCGGATGTTTTTTTGCAGCCACCTGATGAACTGTATGTATCATGTAGCCCGCTATTGGCTGCTTATAGTTAAGGATCCAAAACAAATGCAAACTTTTCCATTTTAATCTTAATTATTGTACAGTAATGTTAAAATTATTGATTTTTCCTATAAAATAATTATTGAAGATTTTGTGTATGAATTGTGGCAATGATTATGGGAATGTGAATAACTCAATTTCAGAACATCTTGATTACCCCAAAAATACGGGTCCATTACCCCACTGGGGTAACTTACCCAAGGGTTGGGAAACACTGGGTTAATCCAACTTAAGGCAGATCTCTCATTCTATAGTATGGATAAATAAATTGCTTCTACATTATGACCTGATCTGGTTATTTAACATATCTTTCTGTTTCCCATAACCTTTGAGTTATAGAAAGATTTATTCCAATGTTGCTACTATTCTTAAAGTATTTTATTTGTTGATTTGCTTCTCTTAAATCCTTTCTCACTGAGTTTTTTTTTTTCTCTATTGAAGCCCTTGGGCTTATAGCATCTTGCTTTTCCAACTAGGACTGTAGCTTAGAAAGTAATAATAATGATAGTGAATAGTCTTTGATTGCTTCTTAATTTCCATTAATCTACGAATGTTATAATAGTCTGCTTGTATTTTTATGAGATATATTATAATCAGAAAATAGATTCCAGGATTAAAAGCATATTCTGCGCTTTTTCATTGAATAAAAAAAAAAAAAAACTATTGATTACTTCTGTATGTACAAGTTTTTTCAAATAGGACCTAATCGAGACATGAATCGAAATACGCTCTTACTTAATATTATTTTTCCTCCAATATTCTCTTAACCACACAATGGCTCCTTTCAATAGTGACACACAGCGGCATGAATAAGACACTCTCAACAAACCTATTCACGAAGACGTCTTCTGTTAAGATGATCGAAAGGAAATTCCTTCCTGAAGATAATTCAAGGAACGTTAGGAAATATCCTAGGGGCGTTTAAACTGGTAGTGCTTAGTTTAAGGGTTTATTCTTATGGACGACTCATTACGTAAATTAACAAGATTGCAAGCACATGTAAGGTCAGATTCAATAGTCCCCGACATAATACACTCATACGTGTATATACTGTGTGTTTGTGTGTGTGTGTATGTATATATATATATATATATATATATATATATATATATATATATATATATATATATATATATATATATATATATATATATATATATATATATATATTTATATACACGATGAGGTCAAAAGTGCTTGTCTGCTTGATACTATGAACTATCCATGTTTGTATTGAAATTTAACCCCCCTTCGAAAGCATGCTGCGGATGCCCATGTACGAATCGAATATATACTGTCGAATGTTTGCGAATGTAAGTTATGCTAGAAAATTTATAAACTTTTTAAGCAAATTAGTATTCAAGTTAATAACAATCACACATACATACGCACGTGTGTAATTTGGAAAACGATATTATGTGTATCTGTTCCTGATTTGATTCAATATGATAATTTTGTTTATGTGAGGCTTTCATGCAGAGGAAATTCTCACTCAAATTTTGTTTATTTGATTAATCGTTTATTGAGAAAATAGCTAATTCTGCTTCTTGTTGTTTCATTATGCAGCAACATGGTAGCAAGATGTGCTTGTTACGAACGTTAACTTTCATATTCGTGACATCCATTAACTTTCTGCACAACTGAAAAATATCAAACTCTACGGAGATTAAACGCCGTATTAAAATTTGCTCTTCCGTTTTCTTTAAACTGGTCACTGCTGTATTTTCTAACTACTCAACAGTCTCTTTAATAATGACCATTGATAAGTAAGAGATAAAACAGCTTTGTTGCTAAGAGCTTATTTTCATCTCAACAGCTAATGATATTTCATTATTAATGATACAAACAACATTTAGTAGGTCAGACATTTAATGGTTTTGTTCTGTTTTCTCGGGTAATTTCACTTACAGTATTCACATGCAGGCTACTTTCCTCCAATCTTATAACCCTTCTGTATTTAGAGTGATTTTATCTTCGATCTTTGATGTACAGCTAGAGTCAAAAGAACGCAGACACTCAGGGGAAATCTTTCGTCTGATGTCTCTAGAGTTGCTCTTCTTACTAATTCTAGGAATTGGGCGGAGCTTTCTTCAACCTTACCGAATCAAAGACAGCAAATAGGTGTTTTTGTTAGTGAAAGGATTAAAATGTTACGAATCGAGTTGTCGTATTTAATTTTGTGTTATCATTTGACGAATATCCACTGCAAATATTGATTGCACACACACAGTCACACACAATACATCGTTTTTTATATATATATAGTACGTTGATCGAAATTCGCCCATAACTTTTTGAGTTAGGTTGGTGACAAACAAACAGAGAGAGGTGGAAACATGACCTTGACGGAGGTAATAATAATAATAATAATAATTGGGCCAAAACGTAGATTTGGAGGAAGTTTTGGCGAGGTGAAAATTGGCCTGCGCACTGAGCCCTTTATAATTTGGAATTGCAAGATATATCAAAGGATTTACCCACGTAATTAGTTCTTACTTTCTAAATTCCAGGAATTTATCCATTCATCCAAACATCCTGAAGTCTTGTAACCATAACAGAAACCACATTATTATTTCCATTCTTGCCTATTTGGCTCTCAATAATTCCAACTCCAAGTGAGATAAAGATTCATTTCACGAACATCATGTCACCTGATTGATTGATTGATTGATCTGAATTTCTCTGGCATCCTGACATCGAAGGTCATTGACTCCAATATCGTTTATAATGAATAAAGATTCAAAGAATATTCAATTAAAACCAGAAGATATGTTATTAAAGTTAAATAGCATTAAAAAGACCTGCTCCTGATATAAATTTAAAAATGCCACTGGCATTGTACGACATATCATGACCAAGGATCTTGGCAAGGATAGAGAATGGAACTTGTAATGTTTCTCAAGATGATATTTAGTTTGAAATTGAGAGTTTTATGTGAATGGGGGATATACAAAATTGAGAGTTTTATGTAAATGGGGGATATAAACTCAACGCTAACTTTGATAATTTATTATGGTGGAGAGAGAGAGAGAGAGAGAGAGAGAGAGAGAGAGAGAGAGAGAGAGAGAGAGAGAGAGAGAGAGAGAGAGAGGAAGCGAGTTGGGATGAAAGAGTTTGAGGGTGGTGAGAGTGAGAAGAGGTGAGAGAGGGAGAGAGTAGGGAGAGTCAAAGAAAAGTGGAGGGCCAAGATGTCCATTCCATATCAGTTATGTTACAGATGAACTGTTTATGATTAGTTGGCAGCTTGACCCCGTGTTATCCATTTCAGTGTTAAAGTTACAAACTTAATTTCTAACTAAGCTGATATTATCTAGTTACGAGAAGCTGTTGCCTACGTCTTTATGCAGTATTTTTAAGGAACAAGACACTAAGGATTTCAATGAATTAAACAGCATTATATTTAAATAAGAACTATTTTTTTTGCGTAAACAAATGCACAAAACATAGCTAGAATATGATACCAATGGGGCAAGGGGTGGCTGCGCTTCAAAGTACTTTTGCGTTAATAGCCCAGCGGGAACAGGGGAACCCCGGCGTGGCAGCGGCAACGGGGAAGCCCCGCCAGGCCAGCGGGAATGGGGGAGCTCCACCGTGCCAGCGTGAACGGGGGAGCTTTGCCGTGCCAGCGGGAACGGGTGAGCCTCGCCGTTCCAGCGGGAACGGTGGAGCTGTGCCCTACCAGCGGGAAAGGGGGAGCCCCACCATGCCAGCGGTGATAGGGGAGCCCCGCTGTGTCAGTGGGAACGGGGGAGCCCCGCCATGCCAGCGGGAACGGGGGAGTCCTGCCAGGCCAGCGAAATGGGGGAGCCCCGCCATTCCAGCCTGAATGGTGGAGATGTGCCATGCAAGCGGAAAAGGGGAAACCCTGCCATTCTAGCGGTGATGGGGGAGCCCCGCCATGCTAGCGGTGATGGGGGAACCCCGGCATGTCAGCAGGAACAGGGGAGCCCCGCCATGCCAGTGGGAATTGGGGAGCCCCGCCATGCCAGCGGGAATGGTGGAGCCCCGCAGGGTCAGCAGGAATGGGGGAGCCCCGCTGCTCCTGCGGGAACAGGGGAGCCCCGCTGCTCCTGCGGGAACAGGGGAGCCCCGCTCGCACTGGTCCAGCAGGAACTTGTGGCGGTGCCCCGCAGCCCCAGGGGGAAGGGGCGTTCTCCGTCAGACCTAACGGGAGCGAGGAAATCCCGCCGGACCAGCAGGAAGGGGAGATCCCCGCCGGTCTAGCGGGAAGTTGGGATCCCCGCCGGTCTAGCGGGCAGTTGGGATCCCCGCCGGTCTAGCGGGAAGTTGGAGTCCCCGCCGAGCCAACATTATAGAGTTCCTGTATCTAGCTTATATTTGATTTAGGAAACATGAAGGCCTTTTGGAAGTCCCTGACAGGCTCCAGAATCCGAAATAGTCTTCAAAACACTCCCAACTTCTGGTTCGGCTCCAAGTTGTCTTTCATCATCAGGAGGAAAGTTGAATGCTTTCCTGTCAGAGCTCCAAAAGATTCTTAGTCTCTTTATTAGGAGAAGTATGGATTACCGGTGCAATCCTAAATCAGCTTCAAATTGATATTCGTCTTCAAGCAAAAATGTTAGAAAAGGAAAAAAGATCGTTTTGAACGTTTTATTGATCAACCCAAATTTGCAAGCTTTTATCACCGACTTGCCTCTGAGGCCATTAAAAAGGTAACAAGATTTCTGTGATGCAGAAAATGCTTTCGTGAAAGTTAAAAGAATTGTTGAGTCTGTGCCTTTGAAAGAAAACCAAAATATCTTGTCAAAAAGGAATCAACGATAAGGGAAATAAGGAAGGCAGTCATGAAAATCAAAACAAGAATCTTTAAGATAAATAATTGATTTATTTGAAAGGATTCGGACAGAAAATACAGGAAGAAGATGGAGACAAAAAGGAGAATGGGAGAGAAGAACGAAAGAATCCGAAAAGGAGAACTAATAATGATTTTTTGATCAGTTTACGTTAGGGCGGATTTGAAATGAGAAAGTAAAGTCCATAATGTTGAAGATTAGAAATAAAGATTGTGCAGAATAAGGCGGAAACTGCATAGAAGTAAAGAATATTGAAGGATTAAAGATCTGAAATTCTTCAATTCGAAGTAATTTTTTTCGCTAAAAGTAAGGACTTTTAAGGATAGACAATCCCCAATTGGACGTCTTCCTGTTAGCATGCTCTTATAAGAAAAATAATTATCTAGGATCGACGAAGGAACGGGTTTGGGATCAGAGATGTCAGCGTTACGGTTCCCCGGATGTGAGCTTCGGGCTCCAGCTTCGGTCGTCATTTTGTGTCATCCTTATCATCATCATTCCGTCTTCAGTGTTCGTGTCATCCAACACGAGTAATAGCTTTTAAAAGATATCAACAACGTTACGTTCCCCTTACGGGCTGCCAACACAAGGGCCCGTGGTCCTCCTTGTATATAAGCCGGTCAGTCTAAATCATCACCTTCAGGAGAGGCAATTCGAGAAACGAGAGACCTCTTACAATAGTTATAAAAAGGATATTTTAATTGCAAATGAATCTCTGGTTCAACTGGGTTCTGTCGTCATGAACGCCTTCAGAAAGTTCGTCAAAGGAAAGTCGACCAAAAAGGAGAGGAACTGGTCACACGAATACTATGAGGAAAGAGTTTGTTGTCCTCATCAGGACCCCTAAAAGATTGATACGCAATCGGGATGTCTAAATGAAAGTTAGCTTACGGGAAGAGGAGGAAAAGAATGAAGGATCCGGCCAATTAAACAATCAACGAAAAGACACAATATTGAACGCGTAAATGAAAATGAGACAGGAAGAGAGGAGACGGATGGGAGAAAATTAATTGTCAAAGGTTCTCTTGTAATATAAAGGGTCCAATTATAGGCAAGCCCGAGATTAAACTATGTTTAAATCCCAGATAATAACTGATCGCGGTACTTACACACGCACACACACGTATATATATATATATATATATATATATATATATATATATATATATATATATATATATATATATATATATATATATATATATATATATATATATATATATATATATATATTTATTTATTGATATATATACACAAATTTATATATATATATATATATATATATATATATATATATATATATATATATATATATATATATATATGTGTGTGTGTGTGTGTGTGTTTGCAGGCTATTATTTTCATAGCTGTTACTGTTTTGCTATGTTCTATGCTAAATTAATTAATGAGGGAATAAAACATTAAAGGGAATTTTATATTATTACGTTTTGATAGCTGACCATAACAGACAGTAAGTAGAGTATTGAGAAACCTGATCTTCCTCATTCCTGTTTTCCAGAGGCCAAACTAACTAGTTTAGCGTTCAAGTCCTATGAAATTAAGACACCCTTGATGGATGTTGATGAGCATGGAAGTGTAGACGCAAGTTCTATTTTTCCTTCGTTTTTTTATAAAGACCACTGAATTCTTAACTCTTAAGTTGTCTGCTATTTTCTGCAAGTTAACAAATTATATATATATATATATATATATATATATATATATATATATATATATATATATATATATATATATATATATATATATATATTATAGTCTGGAAAGGGGAACTGAATAGACATGGTTGGAGTTTTTCTTTTCATTTTTCCTTTCTTGGTTATAATGTTTAATTATTTTATGCTCATCACGTATTCGCTTTTGTGATTTCTACACGCGCACAAATACACATACACACACGTGTATGATATATATATATATATATATATATATATATATATATATATATATATATATATGTATATATATATATATATATATATATATATATATATATATATATATATATATAATAAATTTGGCACATTTAGACGTGTTTTTCATATTCAAAGTCATATGTTAATCTACCTTAATATTTGCATCCTCTCTATACCTCGGGATCAGAGACCCAAGGGGAAATCAACTCAAAGAGATTTAGCTAAAATTAATGCATGGTGCAAATTATGGGGTATGAAGGTGAATCCTAACAAAACTCAAAGTATGATTGTAAGTAGGTCAAGGACGGTGGCTCCTCAACATCCAGATCTCAGTATTGAAAATGCTTCTTTAAATTTGTATGACTCTTAAAATTTTAGGTGTGATTCTCGACAGCAAATTCATTTTTGAGAAACTCATTAGGTCTGTGTCTTCTTCAATTGCACAAAATATTGGCTTATTGAGAAAGTCTTACAAGATCTTCGGTGATCAATTTATTTTGAAGAAGTGTTTTAATTCTTTCATTCTACCTTGTTTCGAGTATTGTTCTCCTGTCTGGTCTTCAGTTGCTGATTCTCATCTTAATTTATTGGAGATAACTTAAGGGCTATTAGATTCATTATTCCTGATCTAGATATTAATCTCTGGCACTGTCGTTCAATTAGTTCGTTATGCATGTTGCATAAGATTTTTCATAACTCTGACCATCCTTTACATTCAGATCTCCCTGGACAATTCTATCCTGTTCGTAATACTAGGCATGCAGTTAATTCTAATATTCAGGCCTTCTCCATCATAAGGCTCAATACTAAACAGTATTCTAGAAGTTTTATTCCAGCTGTTACCAAATTGTGGAATGATCTTCCTAATCGGGTAGTTGAATCAGTAGAACTTCAAAAGTTCAAAGTTGGAGCAAATGTTTTTATGTTGA
>NC_090762.1:33678489-33700989 GCF_036898095.1 Palaemon carinicauda | reverse complement strand
TGGATTACAGGACTAGATATGAGAGGGAGGAACACCCACATCAAATTTGGCCTTTAGGGTGGACTGTAACCGTAGATGGAATATGGGGAATTTTCTTTACGAAGATAATAAACATGTTGAACCAATTTATAATTTTACTTGATAATGAAATGAAACCTTTGATAAACTCATTTACATAATGATGAATTAAGACTTCAACCTAACCTAGCGTTATTCCAACCCACTATTTCATATAACAATAATACGCACGTACGCACTGATTAAGTCCCATGCGATATTACTCATTGCTAATCAGCCACATACGGAAAGGTAAATATAAAGGTAGCAGAGTTAGAGTTCTCTTTGCTTGAGCGCACACCTCGGGTACGCTATTTTATCTTATTTCTCCCTCCTTTTGTTTTGTTAAAATTTTCATAGTTTTTTATAGGAAATTTTTATTTTAGTGTTATTGCTGTTCTTAAAATATTTTATTTTCCCTTGTATCCTTTCCTCACTGGGCTATTTTCCCTGCTGGAGCCCCTGGGCTTATAGCATCCTGCTTTTCCAACCAAGGTTGTAGCTTAGTAAGTAATAATAATAATAATAATAATAATAATAATAATAATACGCAAGTTAACCCACCGCGGGTTTACCGAGAAGCATGTGATACGAAGTCAGCGGAGGAACGCGTCCGTAACTGGAGAACCCGTCATTAAAACTAATCATGATGAATGGAGATTATATAGCTCTGTGCTTGAGGCAAGAAGAAGATGGGCGAATAAATCTAGTCGTGCGCAGGTTTGCGGGGTAGACCAGTTTATTTACAAAATGACAAAAATCGCTTCTGAAGACACTGGCTTTTGTCTCATTCTTTCTCCCGGATGAGTCAGTAGCCGGGAATTATCTTGTCTTGGAATTTGACGATTATTTTTTTTTTTAATATTTTTTTTTATTTTGCGGACAGTAAAAAGAAAATTAGTCGATCTTCGTAAAAAATTACGATGATTGCGTTGATGCTCTGGATATTCCACTTGTATTTGTGTACTAGATAATTACTTTGAAATTTTTGCTCGGAAAAAAAACCAAATTACCTCTCGTAAAATATCTCACATGTCCGTGAATGTTTCTATAAATCATTATAATTATGAACTGATTGTGCTTAACCATCCGTAAGTGAATGATATGAAGAGGAAAGTCAAGAAATTTTTGCGGTATATTTTCACTGTCCAGCTTCCGAGAAGACATATTCTATCATCTCTAGCGACCCCTGGTAAAGGTAACAGCCAGGTAACTGATGTAATAATCAATTTATTGCTTTTATATTTAATTTATTTCGTTCGTGATTAAATCTCGTAAAAAATATAGTATTAGGCAATAGTAACATTAACGAACTATCGAACTTATTAGTACTTTAATATCATGGTGTACTGTACTATTGTTTGCAATTATTTGTTCTCCTCATTTATTTATTTCCTTTCCTCACTGGGCTATTTTTCCCTGTTGGAGCCCCTGGGCTTATAGCATCTTGCTTTTCCAACTAGGGTTGTAGCTTGGATAATAATAATAATAATAATAATAAATAATAATAATAATAATAATAATAATAATAATAATAATAATAATTCTTGAGTTCGTCTCAACCATATTTGATCTGGTAACACTTATATCTCATGTCCTCTGTTACTTACTTTCTTTCCACATATTTGTATGTATTTACTTACCTTGATGAGATAATCTCTGATTACTTTAATTTATCCCTTCATTCAGGGAAGCTCTAATGTTTTTAGAATATTCTATTTTAATTGTTCATCACTTCTTATATCGTTTATTTATTTCCTTATTTACTTTCCTCTTTGGGCTATTTTTCGCTGTTGGAGCCATTGAGCTTATAGCATCTTGCTTTTCCAACTAGGCTTGTAGCTTAGCTAATAATATTAATAATAGTAATAAAATTAATAATAATAATAATAATAATAATAATAATAATAATAATAATAATAATAATAATAATAAGGCATTTGTTTTTGTGGGCATTCGCACGTATTATCTAAACAAGGGTCAAATATACGCTTGGAAGGTTTGAACTGCCAAACTCGTCGTAGATGATTATAAAATGTCCTTAATATGTTATATATATCGGTGTTATGTTTATATATTTGTTAGTGTATTATTATGCCATTTGATTCGACTACTGTCTGGTTACATGATCGTAACGCGACTGATTTATTAAGAAAACGAAAGACCCAAGATCACTTTTATTCTTCTTCAACAATTATACAAGAAGCCTTACTCAAACAGGGCGTCATGAATTATTTTACAATTTCCTAAATGGATTCAATTGCGTATCACTCACAAATAGGTAGCCGATGTGGTAACGTCCCTGACTGGTGAACACCGGACTGGGGTTCGAGTCTCGTTCAAACTCGTTAGTTTCTTTGAACGCTGCAACCTCACCGTCCTTGTGAACTAAGGATGGGGGGTTTGGAACTTTGGAGGAGCCTATAGGTCTAACTGCTGAGTCATCAGCAACCATTCCCTGGGCCTCTTTGGTCCTAGCTTGGGTGGAGAGGGGGCTTGGGCGCTGATCATATGTATATATGATCAGTCTCTAGGGCATTGTCCTACATGATACGGCAATGTCACTGTCCCTTGGCCTCTGCCATTCATGAGTGGCCTTTAAACCTTCAAAGTGTTTGCTTATTAGAATTGTGGTTTCTGATTTGTGTGTTTTCTAACATACAGAAATGTTATGCTGTCAAAAGATTTCGAAGTTTTATACTGGCAAATCTTTAAAAATGCCTTCAGTAGCTTCGTAGTACATTACTTTGGCTAATGAATATCCAAGCATCTTGTAGTATTGTTGTTGTAATTCTGGAAAAGGGTAACAGGTTTGCATTTGTGTCATGTATAGGATATTTAAATGGTATACAACAGGTTCACTAGACATTTACTTATGATACACGAAATTTACAATACGTTTCTCTCTCTCTCTCATCTCTCTCTCTCTCATCCTCTCTCTCTCTCTCTCTCTCTCTCTCTCTCTCTCTCTCTCTCTCTCTCTCTCTCTCTCTCTCTCTTTATGGGTGTGGTATTTTTTATTCTATCATTCTTAAAATTTACAATTGGTTCATGGAACATTAACTCCTATAACCCTAGTTTTAATTATTACAAAATCATAAAATGACCACTATTTTAACTTTTTCCATGCAAATATTCAGGAGCCGGTGGGAAAGCTCAAGCCCCTTTCATAACCTAACCAATTAATTATGATAGTTGACTGCATATGCAGAATTAACCTGCATTACTACTCAGGTATTACTGTTCAAATTTTAGGCATTGGTTTAGTCTAGTTTCTTTGAACCATGGTAAAACCTGGCTAATTGTTGTAATACGGATATGTACAGACCATATCATTCTAGAACAAGAGATTTATATTAATTTGGATCAATTTCCGATACGATGATCTGTGTGTTGTCGTATTATACTGTAATATACCATCGTTATTACATCGAGTTAATCTTACGAGTATGTAGGGTATTTCTTTTCCATCCTAAGCAGTTAAGCTTATCTCATAGGGCTATGACGGCAGTCAAGGAGAGGGAACATCATGATCAATCTATAGAATATAGATGTTTGGCTTCAGCTTTAGAGAGCCATGATTCATGGGGCTGAATGAAGTCGACAATTGTGATTCAGTCACTCCTACGGCCCTACATAGTCTTAGCTGGCGTACCAGTCTTCTTGACTCTCTCTCTCTCTCTCTCTCTCTCTCTCTCTCTCTCTCTCTCTCTCTCTCTCTCTCTCTCTCTCTCTCTCAGAAGTCCTTTGCGCAATAGGACAAATTGTTGGTATAAGAGAACAAGGTTGCATTGATGATTTATTGCATGTGAGGTTGGAGTGACCAGAAATACTTTTATACAAGAGGTGGAATATATTTATATATTATATATATATATATATATATATATATATATATATATATATATATGTGTGTGTGTGTGTGTGTGTGTGTGTGTGTGTGGTGGTGTGTGTGTGTGTGTGTATTTATACATATATATATGTATATATATGTATATATATATATATATATATATATATATATATATATATATATATATATATATATATATATATGTGTGTGTGTGTGTGTGTGTATGTGTGTGTATGTATAGAATGCAAATGCAAACTTTTGTTTTCCTATTCCAGAATTATGGTTGTAATTGCAGGAATATAAGATTTCTACTGAATTCATTAACAAATGTAATATGCTACAAAGCTCTTGAATACCATCCTTTAAGATTTATAGAAATAAAACTTCAAAATCATTGGACAGTTTAACACATCTATATGTTAAAAAGCATACACAAATAAAGAAACCACCACATCCCCGTTTACAAAAATTTTGGCAAATAAGAATGAATTAACTTATTTGTGACAGTGATACGCATTGAAAGCTATTAAGTAAAATGTCAAACATAGCATTCATGAAGGTCTATTTGCATGTTACTAATCACCATCTTATAAATGCAGCGAAAATGCAATAGGATACTTAAGTAGTCTTGATTAGTTTTCTATCTCGATAGGGGAAGAGGAGAGGATTCGCGGTCTCAATCTTAGTCAAGACGAAACTGGGGCAACATACAGTAGATGGAATCCTGTGTGGAATTTGCCAATAACATATCGGAGTTTTCGAGTGTTAATCTGTGATCAATTACTGTATCCGGTTTGTTATAGCTAAATATATCCAGATTGGTTAAACCTCTGAAATGTGAACTGAGCTTAAGTGCATTACATACATACTTTAGCAGTGGGTTTAAGTGCAAATACTTCTGCTATCTATGAGTAATAAGTATAATATATAGACAATAATTTCAAATGCATGACAATACGGTAACAATTATATCCAAGGATTATTAATATAATTTACCATTTCTGTAATATGCGATAAGATAATTAAGAACAGGTAGCTCATAAGGTTAAAGTCAGATTAAATATATGAAAGACGCAGTCTTGTTTTGTTATAACTGAAGGTTATTCATAAAAAATATTGTTTTTTCTAATAAACACTTTTGTTGAATAGAGGAGAGAGAGAGAGAGAGAGAGAGAGAGAGAGGAGAGAGAGAGAGAGAGAGAGAGAGAGAGAGAGAGAGAGAGAGAGAGAGAGAGAGAGTTGAAGATTAAGTATGCTTTTGGTTAATGACAAGTTTGGTAGTTAAAACCATACAGCCACGCCGATACTAAAAACAGAAGGGGTTGGAAGGTGGAACAGCAAGTACAAAGAAAGTATTAGAAAATAGAGTATTGCTGAGAGAGAGAGAGAGAGAGAGAGAGAGAGAGAGAGAGAGAGAGAGAGAGAGAGAGAGAGAGAGAGAGAGAGAGAGAGAGAGGGGGGATTGGGAGCAAGAGGGAAAGAGAGAAGAGTGAGGGAATGAGCAGGGGGAGTGAGAAGGATGGAGAAAAAGGGGGAGAGGAGAATGGGCTAGAGTGGAATGTGAAAGGAATACCAGTTCTTTCAAATAACAGTAAATTCATAATTGCAATTGGTCTTAAAAAGCTTACCTGATTAATGGATAAATTACAGTATTCAAAGATTATCCCAACAACTTAAGTAATTTATTTCCTTATTTCCTTTCCTCACTGGGCTATTTTTCCCTGTTGGAGCCCCTGGGCTTATAGCATCTTGCTTTTCCAACTAGGGTTGTAGTTTGGATAGTAATAATAATAATAATGATAATAATTACCTACAAGTTTTTGAAAAAGTGAGGTGAGATAACAGAGGATTTCCTTACGTCTAGACATGAGTGGGGACAAGTGTTACCAGATCTTATATAGTTGCGAAGAACTCGAGGTGTCTAAGTACACTTGTGGCTAATAGTACAGTACTCGTAAATGTTAAATGAGAAATATGATTTCATTTGAATGGTTTTGAAGAAACGAAGTGTTAAGAACTTGGTACAATCGCTGTTTTGTCACTGTCTAAGTATTAAGCATAAACATTTACGTAACTTCCCTTTAATGAAATTAATTTTGTATTGATCTGTTGATCGAAACCAAGAGTTTTTATAATTTGAATCCATGCTCTGCCTACAGCATCTTATAAACATTTTTTTTTTTTTTTATATTTGTGAAAACAGAGGTCGCATATCAGTCGTTCAGTTTTCACAAGATGTCCGTTGCATTCTACCACCTGTGATGTCTGATAAAATAAAAGATCCGTTAGATAACGACCCTGTTTAGAAAAGCAAGAACATACATAAGATTGAATAAGCAAAACGGAACATTTTCATGACAAGACGCTAAAAAAAAAAAGAAAAAAAAAGAAAAAAAAATAAAAAATAAAATCATTTATCCGAGATTCTTGCCAGACCTGAACATCGCTATTACACGTCGTTTGAAATATCTACACTCCACAAAAAAAGTTCTTTTTATAAAGAACCTTTGCATGCACAGATGCGTGGTTTTATTGGGTGGTTGTTACAAGCAACAGGGAAAATGCTATTTTTTATATATAAATTCATGTAAAACCAACCGGAAAAATATGTTTTTATTGAATTTTGCAAAATGGCTTCAAACTGTCAGATTGACGAGTTAGATCAATTTTGCGGTCGTTTCTTTATTTATGAAGCTGTTTTATAAAACAGGCAATTTGCTTGATCGTCGTTTGGTAATTCGAGAAATCGTATGACGAATATGTGTCTTGTTGACGTTTGGACTTCAAGCGCTTGACTAGTAATGGTTCCTAGATGCTAAAATGCCTCAATAAAAAAAGAGAAAATGTTTAGATATCATTATCATCATCATCTCCTACGCATATAGACACAAAGGGCCTCTTTTAGATTTAGCCAGTCGTCTCTGTCTTGAGCTTTTAATTCAATACTTCTCCACTCTTCATCTCCTACTTCGCGCTTCATGGTCCTCAGCCATGTAGGTCTGGGTCTTCCAACTCTTCTAGTGCCTCGTGGAGCCCAGCTGAATGTTTGGTGAACTAATCTCTCTTGGGGAGTGCGAAGAGCATGGCCAAACTATCTCTATTTACCCCTCATCATGATCTCATCCACATATGGCACTCGAGTAATATAGGTAAACAAATTGATACGGTAATTTAGTAAAAAAAAAATCGGAATTACTCACCATCCTTTTAATCCAATTCATATATTAATCTACTGTCTTTTAACCTTCTTCTTCTTTGTCTACATTTCCCCACTTCTGTAGACAAAGAAAAAGGTTAAAACACAGTCGATTAATATATGAATTGAATTGTGTTTTAACCTATTATAAGAAATATGATTCCCGTTATTACTTTGTGTTGCCATAGTGTAACTCCGTGTTAGAAAATGAAAGCATCTATCAAGATAGTCAGTAGATTGATAAATACGATATTACTCCTTTTCAGTAAGGCTAATGGTCGAATGCATTAAAAGGAGAAAATTCATCAGCTATTTTGAATTTGAATTCAACCGATTTACTTGCTCTATTTCTCAAGATGAATAAGATTAAGCGATTTTATACCCAAACACTTTCATATATTGAACATTGTGTGAGCTGACGAGGGAAAAGTCATCTTAAGAATGCATAAAAATACTTGCAGAAAATTCTACCCTTCCCGTTTTTAAAGGGACTCCAGCGGCTGAAGTCGCAGTGAAGAATACATAAAAATGCTTGTAGAAAATTCTGCCCTTCCCGTTTTTAAAGGGACTCCAGCGGCTGAAGTCGCAGTGAAGAATACATAAAAATGCTTGTAGAAAATTCTGCCCTTCCCGTTTTTAAAGGGACTCCAGCGGCTGAAGTCGCAGTGAAGAATACATAAAAATGCTTGTAGAAAATTCTGCCCTTCCCGTTTTTAAAGGGACTCCAGCGGCTGAAGTCGCAGTGAAGAATACATAAAAATGCTTGTAGAAAATTCTGCCCTTCCCGTTTTTAAAGGGACTCCAGCGGCTGAAGTCGCAGTGAAGAATACATAAAAATGCTTGTAGAAAATTCTGCCCTTCCCGTTTTTAAAGGGACTCCAGCGGCTGAAGTCGCAGTGAAGAATACATAAAAATGCTTGTAGAAAATTCTGCCCTTCCCGTTTTTAAAGGGACTCCAGCGGCTGAAGTCGCAGTGACCAAGACATAGAACACATACTCCAGAATAAAATGGTATCAACAATTTCGATTTGTGTCTTACATGTGTCAATGCACATGTTAGATGTGTATCTAGCACTGTCTGCTTAGATTACAGCTCAACAATGCAGTATGCCTTGTTTAAAGTCGTTCCTTTGATTGGTGGTTAATTTACCATACGGAAGTTACGTTGATACCCCGAAAAGTTTGTTTTGATAAGTATATGTTATTGCGTATTATCTTTGAATTTCTATAAAAAAAAATCATAGATGTGATTATTTCATAATTCCATTAAAAGATTTCATTAATCGGGTTAAGGTAATACTTGGTGTTGAGAGAGGAAAACCAAATCTCTTTCCTTACCTTATAATAAAAGGTAAATTATAATTTTTGTCAGAAATTTAGCATACTGCAAAAAGGAATGGATAGCTGACAGATTGTAAATTTTCCCCTTTCTGAACCCAAATTAATTTTAGGAAAAATCTAAAATCCTATCAGACGAATTTGTGAAGAATTTCCATTCAACATATATCTATTCACGCTTTAGATCTCACTGATAGAATGTAAAAAGAAAAAAAAAAGATTGGATAAAACAATAGATAATGGAAGACGAGTAAACGAAAATTTTTACGGGAAATCAATAGTTTTTGCTCTTTGGATTGCAATGCAAATCTAATTTTACTTATTGATTGCAAATGTATTTCCACGACGCTTGCGCATACAAAAAGAATGTTTATCTACTGAGAGAGAGAGAGAGAGAGAGAGAGAGAGAGAGAGAGAGAGAGAGAGAGAGAGAGAGAGAGAGACTTGAATGCAACGCGTCTGTAATTTTTGTACTCTTCATATTGGTAGATCGAAATAGTTTTAATATTTGTAAATAATAAAAACCTGGTATGTATTTCAATATTAAATTGAGTACTTCTTACGTAGAAGCCTAAATTTATATTCATCAATATAGTTTATGCCATACAATCTTCAGGTAAAGCCCGGTATATATATATATATATATATATATATATATATATATATATATATATATATATATATATATATATATATATATATATATATATATATATCATCATCATCTCCTCCTACGCCTATTGACTCAAAGCCCCTCGGTTAGATTTTGCCAGTCGTTTCTTATGAATGTGTATATATATATATATATATATATATATATATATATATATATATATATATATATATATATATGTATATATATGTATATATATACATATATATATATACACACATATATATATAAATATATAAATATATATATATATATATATATATATATATATATATATATATATATATATATATGGGTGTGTGTGTGTGTGTGTGTGGGTATGTGTGTAAGTACACACAGATAAGGCGTGCGGAAATTGCAATACGATCTAGTAGTTTAGATAGTGAATACAAATTTTCCCCCTCATGTTTTCAGTACCTTAAGTACGTGTATGTATATATAAATCATAATACATATTATCTTTAACGCATGATGTATGTAATAAAGTTGTCTCCTTAAAAGAACCGTGTGATCATGAAAGAGATATATTCTTGCAGAGACCACCAACGACGATGAAAAGGGTTTCGTGTCCGCAAGCAGTGAAATAAAATCTATAGGGTAGTCAGACAGGCCATATTTCCCATGGGTCGTTGTCTTAGGGCGGTTTTTAGTCTCTATCGTGTTCTGATTACTTTCTTCCCTATAATGATTGGGTGTTTACTTGTGTTATTAGGGGAAATCAAGTCATCCATGCTTATATTAATTGCCTGAATATAGGAGTCTCTCATATGCATAGTGGCATAGCCTCTGTACCGTGGCCTTCCACTTTATTGGGTTAGAGTTCTCTTGCTTGAGGGTACACTCGGACACACTATTCTATCTTATTTCTCTTCCTCTTGTTTTGTTAAAGTTTTTATAGTTTATATATGAAATGTTTATTGGAATGTTATTACTGTTCTTAAAGTATTTTATTTTTCTTTGTTTCCTTTCCTCACTGGGCTATTTTCCCTGTTGGGGCCCCCTTGGCTTATAGCATCCTGCTTTTCCAACTAGCGTTATAGCATAGCAAGGAATAATAATAATAATAATAATAATAATAATAATAATAATAATAATAATAATAGTCAAAAGGGTTATGTGCCGGCGGCCTGTGGCGTTTCTTGGAGGTCACCTAACTAAATACGGACTAGCTAATATTAGTTATTTTTGATGATCGAACTACACGTTACTATGTGTGTGCATTGACATTTCGTATATACCCCTTTTCTGCTATGAAACAGTGACTCGTTGAGTAAGCTGTATCTAGGCTTAGAATCTTCAAAGTCGACTAACCAAATGTCAGGTATACGATTCAATGGATAGGTCAACAGCTATGCTAGATTTTTTAATAAACGGACCATGCAACCATCATCGAGACCATTCTTAGTTTCATGGATAAAACGAGACTGGTAAGAAAAGTATAGTTATATATATATATATATATATATATATATATATATATATATATATATATATATATATATATATATATATATATATATATATATGTGTGTGTGTGTGTGTGTGTGTGTGTGTGTGTGTGTGTTTTTATGTTGACCAGGCTGACATGAGTCTTTTTATTGTTTATATATGACATATCTCTTTGACGTTGTTAATGATTTATATAGGACATATCTGTTTTGACGCTGTTACTGGTTTTAGAATGATATATTGTTAATTTATTCTCATCATTTATTTATTTCCTTATTTCCTTTCCTCACTGGGCTTTTTTTCCCTGTTGGAGCTTTTCCAACTAGGATTGTCGCTTGACTAATAATAATAATAATCCTAATAATAATAATAATAATAATAATAATAATAATAATAATGTGTGTGTATATATGTGTATATATATATATACATACACACACACACACACACACACACACACACATATATATATATATATATATATATATATATATATATATATATATATATATATATATATATATGTGTGTGTGTGTGTGTGTGTGTGTGTGTGTGTGTGTGTGTGTGTGTGTAAGTTGGAGGAAAGAGATTATGCATAACAGATGAAAACGAAAATGTAATGAGGAAAATCTTAATTCCTTTTATGGAGCAGAATAAGGTAATAAAAACCGGAAGTAAAGTCCACAATACAGCTAATATGAATATGGGATTATAGACCTGTCTGTCACGTGGGAGAAAGGTGTACTCATTACAACGCCATCTGCGAGAAGTGGTGAATATTAAATTGGACCAATCCAAGATTGCTTGTTTTACAGGGCGCTAATTTTCCTTCGGTGGAGTTAATCGTTGTAGCGTGAAATTCGGTAGTTGAGGGCTGGGCTTAAAAGAAGGATTCTGGGTCTTTTTATGAGCGGTATTCTATGAGAAATATTCATTTATGTAAGGCATTCACGTAATAAAAAAAAAAAGAATAAGGGTAAAAATTTTTAACTTTTATAAGGTATTCGCGTATCGGAAATATGCACTTGTTTGGCAATTACTTACAAAATACTTATTTTTGATAAGTGTGCGCTTGAAAAGTATCCATTTGTCAAAAGAAGTATTTACTATCACATAATGGAAATTATTCTTTCTTATAGAAAATGCTAACTTATGGAAAATATTAACTTGTAAAATGTATTCACTTGATATAATACACTACTCAAAAACAATTACTTAAAGATATGCGATTCAAATTTTAACGATTCTTTTCAAAATTACAAATAACTGAAAGAACTGGTTTTCGTCCCTTCATTATTTTCTTCTCCTTAGACTCTAACCTTAACGTGACCTGTTGTCTCATATGCAGAATATCTGAAGTCCTTTCTCCTTTTCAATCGAGAGATGTTTCCATGAGGAATAACTCGAGACATTTTGTAGTAAATCATTCGTTTGATGCCTGACAGGTTACTCTTTTACCCTTTACAGCATTTATGCTAATTTGCAACTTCATGGCTTGCAGGCAACCCTTTTACCTGGAAGTTTGGAACTTACTTCATTGAGCTGCAGTATTTCATGATATGGATAATAATGATGGGGGGATTATGCATTAATTATTATTCATCTGACCTCAATACCATCTCTCAATCTGAGTAATGAATAATTATTGCCTTTCAAGTTAATCAACTTCTTGTCGATCGATATACCTGTAGTTTGAGTTAAGGAATATGGTGATCATTATGATTATGGCAAACAGGAGAGTTTGCGTGCCTTGCCTTGATTTTCAGACTTCAGAATTACCTTCAACCAGTATTCTCCAATGGAATAGAGTGAGCAACAATTTAGGGATACGGATGTGTTAGATCAGTGGTTCCCAACCTGGGGGAAATTTCCCCCTGGGGGGAAATTTGAAGCTTCCTGGGGGTGAAATAATTACACTACCTACTAACTAAAACAAGCGGAAAATGTCCACATAGTACGTACGGCAATTTGTTGTTAGCCATTCAATTGTGATATGATCATATCATTTCTCACTGACATGATATTCAAGGGGAGAATTGGAATATCATGCCCATTTCTGAAGTAGGCGAGTGGGCATGAGGGCTGGGCGGGGCATGAAGGGGGAAATCTGGATGGTTGAACTGGGTGCAGGGGGGAAATGACTGAAAAAAGGTTGGGAACCCATGTGTTAGATAGAGGTTTATGTATATTTTTTATAGCATGGAGTGGCATAATTTTATGCATGTTTATATATTCTTTACGTATACAGCATTCAAGAGGAATGTCTTATGTCAACTTCTGGCTATAAGTTTGGACTAGTTTAAACCTCTATCAGGCTTTTTGAATAATTAGTATGAATTTAGTCTCCTTGAGGGCTATAATTATTAGGATCAAAGTATTTACAAGCTTTTCAAGTACCTTGATAACTTGATCAAAAGTTTAACAGGATTTCACTTTGTTTTTCATTGATCTTGGCCCACTGTCTTGAAGATAAAATAACCACTTAAAACTGGAAGAGGCAACAACAAACTTTCTCTTCTTTCTAGTGTTCCTTGAGCAAGATTTGAATATACAATAAACATATTATTACACCGAATGCGCAGAACCACGTATTTGACTTTTGTATAACAATCTTTTGTCACAGAAATTGAAGGCAAAATTTGTATCGGATTTCAAAGGAATGACCAATTCTATTATGTCCTTTGACATTAAAAGGAATTAAATCTGTAAGCCAGGATTATAACTATGACAAAACATGAAATAAATTTCAAGACCTATCATTTAAAGATTAAAGTTTTCATAGAATATCTTGTTCATTTAAGAAGATTAAACGTAACCAACGAGTAACATATTCTCTAATATTATAAGAGAACCGAAACTACATCTAAATATTATGAAACCTATAAAGTGAATGTCAACGTAATAGTTTTACGGCGCCTTATTGTGGGTTCCCCTTCGGTGACAGATTGGAGTGACTTAACAGCGTGAAAACATTTCCCTTTTATTATCCCTTAATTGAAATAAGAGATCATAATTCTATAGAATTATCTCTCGCCGAAATCATCGACGAATTGGATCACGAAATCTAATCGCTGTGAGGGTTGAGACGATGCTCCATTAACTTTCGTAATGGCGTAATAACTTGGGAGTCAGTATAGCCCGGACGCTTTGGAAAGGAAGAGTAGGAGTTTTGGGGAACTGAGAGGAAGCCAGATCTTACTAGATTTGATCAGAGATCGTATGTATCCAGACGTTAAGGGGGCATTATAAGAAGTATGTATCCAGACGTAAAGGGGGGCATTATAAGAAATAAGTATGCATATATATATATATATATATATATATATATATATATATATATACGGAATAGTGTATATTACATATATATATACGTACATATATGTATATATATTTATGTATAAATACAAGTGTGTGTGTGTTTATGAGAGAGAGAGAGAGAGAGAGAGAGAGAGAGAGAGAGAGAGAGAGAGAGAGAGAGAGAGTTTTGTGTAGATGCTTGTGCAAAATGTGTGAATGATTTTCGACCAATGGTTGTATTATTATGCATTCACCATATACGAAAGTACCATTCAAATATTAATTCTTTTACCGCTATTATACACACACACACACACACACACACACACACATATATATATATATATATATATATATATATATATATATATATATATATATATATATATATATGTGTGTGTGTGTGTGTGTGTGTGCGTGTGTGTGTATGTATGTGTGTATTTCCAAAATCTCATTCTTGGACACTTGTTCCATTTACGAGTTTGCCAAGATTTCAGGCTATTTGCAGAGAACCATCTCTCCCGAGAAAATTTCATTTAACTTTAAATTGGGCAATCAAGAGCAGCATCTATACTTAGTTCAAGTGAGGAGGAGGAAGGCTGACGAGAATGGAGTCATTAGTGGTTTATTGGTATCCTTCACATAACAGATGTAACTCACGGTTCGTGAGAAACATTACTCTCCTCCTCTGAATCGGATATGTAAGGCCCTGCTCGTGAGAAACATCACTCTCCCTCGAATTGGCGTTTTGTTCAAGGCCACAAATTCTTCTTACTTAAAAAAAAAAAGAAGAAAAAAAAATCATTACGACCCATCACGTCATTCCGTCATTAGGTATTCTGGTCTGAAAATGGGGTAATTTCTCGAAGATGATAAAGCAAACGTTGCGGTTTTCAAGCGTAGGGTACGAATTTTATTTCTTGTAGGCCGTCGGGGAAGACTCTCTATCCATTCGTGTGTATTGGAATGAACTAAAGATCTACATTAGAAAAGCTTTAGTATTAAGAAAGTCTTTCACTCAATATTTTTATATTCCACAAGATAATGATCTACTAATAAATCACAAATAACATGAGGATTTCTCAAATTATATCTATTGTGGGGGCTTACATACCCAAGCCTGTGACTGATCATGAAGTCTATTATAAAATCATTTACCATTAACATGTGTTGCATATATATACTAATGGCCATTTGTAGTTTGGGAGTTCCCACTTGTGTTTGTCCATTTGTATTTGTGTGTTGTGGCTATTCTTACTTTCTAAAGACTTTCTTCTCGTGTGTGCTTGTATAAGGGCTTAATGTATGCATACACATGTAAGTGTAACAGTTTTTACTTATATAAATAAGTCAATTTCACTAAAGCATACATAAAGTTCCATTAGTTCAGATACTCAAACCCTTTTCCTCTCTTCGCATGATAAAAGTGCTTGTAGTTGCCGGACTATAAATGCATAAGCCGATGTTGAAACTGTAAGCGAACTCCTTTCATGATCTTAGGCTGAGAAAAAAGAAACCAGGATAAGGTACGGTTAACCTATGCATAAGCAAGTATGTATAAGCTTTATATATATATATATATATATATATATATATATATATATATATATATATATATATATATATATATATATATATATATATATATCAGCCGTTACTACTCCACTACAGAACAAAGGCCTCAGACATTCCCTTCTACTCGCGTTTGTTTATGGTATTTTTATGCCAGTCCACACCCAGAACCTTTCTTAGTTCTTCAATTCATCGTCTACTCCTTCCCCTGCCTCCTTTGCAATCTCCAGGGACCCATTCTGATATTCTTAATGTCCAGTAATTATCTGTAATTCTCATTACATATCTTGCCCATATCCATTTCTTTTTCCTACAAGTTTTTAAAATATCCTCTACTTACTCAACCACTTATTACATATCATCTACAACGTTTACAATGCTTCCAAAATACTAAATTTATAGGCTATACCACCACTTGCACTTACGTTAGTTTGCTTTTGTATCCATGTTGGTCTTTTTTGTCTCTTAGTGTTAATCCCAACATTATTCTTTCCATAGCTCTTTCAGTTGTAACTGGCTTATGCTTTAATGTTTTAGTGAGGCTCCAAATTAATAATATTTATAAATTATTACTAGTAGGACCATTTGATGAAATGCACTTTTTTTTCTAGAGAAAGTGGCATCGTTTACCAATAGCTCTCCATCCCATGCTTATCCTTCTTTTAATTTGGGTTTCATGTTCTTGGGAAAGACTTAATGTCTGTTTTGATTATGTACATTCATTAACAATCTCTAGAGGCTCCTCCATAGCCCTTACTTATTGCCTGAGCATTTTCATTGAACCTTATCTTAGTTTTACTCATATCCATTTTCAGTCCTACATTTCTGCTTTCTTTATTCAAGTCTTCTATTATCTTTTGCTATTCCTCCTATGATTCATTAAACAGAACCATGTTATCTGCAAATCTTAAGCTGTTAAGGTATTCCCCATTGATATTAATTCCTACATTTTCCCAATCTGAACTTTTGAAATCAAATAGATCACATAGCATTTAATAAATAGAGAAGGATGAATGCGAAATGTAAGAAGCTATAGAGGTGCAGATATTGTTAGTGATCACCAGCTCCTCATTGCCACACTGAAATTAAAACTGAAAGCACCCAACAGAAATGTAGATAGAATACCTAGGTTTGATACAACCAAGCTTTTAGAAGATGAGCACAGAGAAACATTTGCAGTTGGATGTAGAAATTGATTTGCAGTCCTAGAGACTTTGAAAGATAAAGAGCAAACAATTGGTGAAGAATGGTGTGATATTAAGAACATATATCAGTCGGTCAGTAGTGAAGTCTTGGAACATGCAATTACAAGGAGAAAGCTATGGATATTAAATGATACGTGGAATACTATAAAAAAGGAGACAAGGACAGAAATTGATTGTTGAAAGTTTTCGAGGAAGCAACGAAAATTACAAGGCAAAGCATGCTAAGTATTCAAGTATTGATAGTGAAGTCAGAAGGAAAGCCAGGAATGACTGGAGAGAGTATTGAGACAGGAGAGTAGATAAGGCTGACAAAGCTGTGAATTCAGGGAGTGGCTATAGTGTAAGAATTGCTCATAGAATTATTAATGAAATCTCTACTGGGACAAAGAAGAAAAAACATATACCCATCAAAAAGAGGGATGGATCTGTCATAACAACAGGAGATGAAGAAAGGCAACGTTGGATGGAACACTTTAGTGAGGTCATGAATAGGAGATATGAAGGGAATAATTTAATTGATATACCTAAATCAGAGTAAGACCTTGATGTGCCCATGAATGAATTCAGTATGTTTGAAGTCGAAGCTATCATTAAAAAAAAAAAAACTCAGGAGATGGGAAGCCCCTGGTTACGATGGAATAACTGGTGAGATGATACTGGCTGAAAATGAAATGACCATCATATTACATGAAGGATTATTTTGTAGAATGTGTCATGAAGAAGCAAATCCTGATGAATGGGAATTAGGAATGTCGGTGAAAATGGCTATAAAGAGAGACCTGACTGATTGTAATAATTAAAGAGGCAGTTATCATGAAAATATATAGTACGCTCATTCTAGAGACTAGAGAGAAGGATGGATGAAAAGCTGAGATGAAAAAGCAGTGTTTAGAAAAGGTAGAAGTTTTACTGACTTAATTTTCATTTTGATACATGTTGTACAGCATTGTGTAGAATACAGAAATCCACTTTTGATGGCATTTGTGGACTATGAAAAAGCATTTGATAGTGTGCACCGGCCAACTGTATGGTGAGTCCTGCATTATTATGGAATGCCTCTTAAATATGTAAAATTTGGTTAGGTCTGTTCATGAGCATAGCAAGTGCAAAGTTAATGTTAGTGGGGTCTTATCAAATGAATTTCCAGTGAACCGCGGAGTACTCCAAGGGAATGTGTTGACACCTATGTTGTTTATCCTCCTCTTGGATTTTCTAATGTGCAGAACAGTTGGAGATGGTGGAGAAGGATTATTATTATTATTATTATTATTATTATTATTATTATTATTATTATTATTATTATTATTATTATTATTATTATCATTATTATCTAAGCTAGAACCCTAGTAGGAAAAACAAGATACTATAAGCCCAAGGGCTCAAACAGGGAAAAATACCTCAGTGAGAAAAGGAAATAAATAAACGATGTGAGAAATAATTAACAATAAAATATTTGGAAAACAATAACAACATCAAAACAGATATTTCATAGATAAACCATAAAAAAGACTTATTTCAGCCTGTTCAACATAAAAACATTTGCTGCAACTTTGAACTTTTGAAGTTCTACCGATTCAGTTACCCGATTAGGAAGATCATTCTACACCTTGGTCACAGCTAGAATAAAACTTCTAGAATGCTGTGTAGTATTTATCCTCATGATGGTAAAGGCCTGACTATTAGAATTAACTGCATACTTAGTATTATGAACAGGAACTGTACGGGAAGATCTGAATGTAAAGGAACAGGAACTGTACGGAAAGATCTGAATGTAAAGGAACAGGAACTGTACGGGAAGATCTGAATGTAAAGGAACAGGAACTGTACGGGAAGATCTGAATTTAAAGGATGATCAGAATTATGAAAAATCTTAAGCAACATGCATAATGAACTAATTGAACGACGGTGCTAGAGATTAATATCTAGATCAGGAATAATGAATTTAGTAGACCTCAAGTTCCTGTCCAACAAAGTAAGAAGGTAATCAGCAGCTAAAGACCAGGCAGGCGAACAATACTCGAAACAAGGTAGAATGAAAGAATTAAAACGCTTTTTCAGAACAGATTGATCTCCCAAAATCTTAAAAGAATTTCTCAATAAGCCCATTTTTGTGCAACTGAAGAAGACACAGACCTAATGTGTTTCTCAAAAGTATATTTGCTGTCAAGAATCACACCTAGAATTCTAAAAGAGTCAGACAGAGTTAAAGAAACATTATCAATGGTGAGATATGGATATTTAGGAGCTGTTGTCCTTGATCTACTTACAACCATACTTTGAGTTTCATTAGGATTCAACTTCATGCCCCACAATTTGCACCATGCACTAATTTTAGCTAGATCTCTTTTAAGGGATTCAGCAACCCCAGATCTACATCCAGCAGATGGAATTGATGCTAAGAGAGGAGCATCATCTGCATAAGCAACAAGCTTATTTTTTTAGGCCAAACCACATGTCATGTGTATATAGTATGAAAAGTAATGGGCCAAGAACACTACCCTGAGGAACACTAGATATTACATTCCTATACTCACTATGTACTCACTATAGTGTCCATCAACAACAACTCTTTGCGATTTATTGCATAGAAATTCAATAATGATGTTAAGAAACGACCCACCCACTCCCAACTGTTTGAGTGTGAAAACAAGGGCCTCATGATTAACACGGTCAAAGGCAGCCTTAAAATCAAGGCCAGTCATGCGAACTTATAGACCGCAATCAATGTATATCTGTGCAGCATTGGAGATTGTAAGGAGGGCTTCACATGCTCCAAGGCCTTTACGAAAACCAAATTGCAAACTAGGGAACGGACGATTACCTTCAGCAAACCTATTAAGACGTTTTGCCAAAAGACGTTCAAAAACTTTAGATAATATGGGAGTTATTGAAATTGGGCGGTAACCAGTTGGACTTGAGCTAGCATAAACACATTTACATAGTAGATTAACATTATTCATTCTCCAACGAGTGTTAAAATCTCCTCTTTAGAAGATAGCTTTGGAGCTGTGAAATCTGTAGTCTTAATAAGAAATAAAGGAAAAATATCATTTGGGTCTACAACTCTTAGCATCAAGGTACATCACACGATCTTTAATTTACGAGATCGAAAAGCTAAATTAGTTAGTTTAACCTCAGGAAAACAAGAATGAGGAAGATCAGGTTTCTCATTACTCTGTTTTCTATCAAACACATCAGCTAAAAGGGTTGCTTTTCCTTTGGACAGTGAGTGACAGAGCCATCTGGTTTAAGTAAAGGAGGAACTATTACACTTACACCAAAGAGTGCAGTTTTAAGGGTAGTCCACCACTTATGTTCCTGGGTTGTACCAGAAAAGATTTCTTTAATGATTAAATTATATTTTTTTTTCAGTTGAAGCATAAACCCTCTGAGCAAAAGCTTTTAGCTGAGTTTAGTTATTTCAAGTCAAATCTGATCTGTAACCCTTCCAGAGATGATAGTCCTCCTGCTTCTCCAAATAAGCACGTCTACAATCATCATTGAACCAGGGTTTGTCCTTCACTCGGTATCTTTGCACACGAGAAGGGATACGCCTATCAATTATGTTTACTAGATTCTCATTCAAAGGGACAACAGGATCAACACTACTATACAATTGTGACCAATTCAGGCCTACAAGATCACTCAAAATCCCATTCCATTCGGCTTGGACTGGATTGGTAATAGGAAATTAGCAGACCTAGAGTATGCTGAGGACGCTGTTCTTATTAGCAGAACACCTCAGGATTTGCAATGCTTGTTTACCAGAATGCAGGAGGTTGAGCTCAAGATAAATGGAAGAGAGACGATGATGAGAACAGAATATGCAATGGAAGAAAAAACATCCTTGGAAGGAGAAAGGATTAATGAGGTAGAATCCTTTAAATATTTAGGAACTATGATTTCTAATACAGGGTTATTAGAATTGGAGTATAATGAAATATTGAAACAAAGCAAATCAGACAATGGCTAGGTTAAGTAAAATTCTGAAATCAGGTCGCCTGAAATGACATATAAAAGTCAGGCTATATATCAGTTTAGTGAGATCGGTGTTACTGTATGGAGATGAAACATTGTATGACAATGAAACAATCTCCAACAGATTTAGTAGATTTAAAACCAAACCCTCAGAAAAATATTGGGAGTTAAATGACAGGATATGATTAGAAATGAAACTATAAGAGAGATTACTCCAGTGCCATATGTGGATGAGATCATGATGAGAGATACAAGGAGATGGTTTGGGAGAGATTAGTTCACCACACATATAAGTGGTCTCCTCTAGGTACTAGAAGAGTTGGAAGACCCTTGCCTACATGGCTGAGGACTATGAAGCGTGAAGTCGGAAATGATGAATGGAGAAGTATTGAATTAAAAGCTCGAGATAGAGACAACTGGATAAATCTAACTAAAGCCATTTGCGTTAATAGGCGTAGGAGATGATGATGAATTTTTTTTTTTAAACTTCTTCTAGTCACGCTGTAATTAATTTAGAAGAAATGGAGTTTCCCTTTCTAACTTCTTTCTCAATCTGTATGTACTGTATATATATGTATATATATTATAAGTATGTATATATATATATATATATATATATAAATATATAATTTATATATATATATATATACATATATATATATATATATATATATATATATATGTATGTGTATATATATATATATATATATATATATATATATATATATATATATATATATATATATATATATATATAGTAAATACAGTATATATTTTTACTGTACATATGAGTTCTATACACATAAGCTGGTATATAAAAGCTTCGTTAATATAGGTTTAGATAAGCTAATGTACATATATATATATATATATATATATATATATATATATATATATATATATATATATATATATATATATATATATATATATATATACACGTATGTGGAGGTATATTTTAGATTCATATACATTTGTAGGGTTATTTAACATTTATAAACATATACGAGTATATTTTAGAATTGTGTACATAAGCATTTATATCTAACTTATATATAATTGGTCATTCGATTGAAGACCGTTGTCTGACCTTAGTTGCATTTTATTTTTTCTTTGGTTCATTATCGAAGTAACAAAAAAAAAAAAAAGATTAAATCTACCTGTTTATTTACACGTAATGTACCTCAGATAAGAGATAATTAGTGTAATTTTCTTTTGATACTCGTCAAATAGATCCATCGTGGACTTTGGAAAATGTCATCTCCTTATCTAATTTTTTTTTTTTTTTTTTTGTCATGTTTAAACGTTGCTCTACTTAGTAATTTTCTAAAACTAATTGACTTCAATCTTCTAGTTTTACAAGGGGGAATTCTAATCTTCTCTCTGGTCTTTTCCCTTTTAAACACGAACACACACAAGGGAGCTTCTGTATTACCTTAAAATTGTAGCATGGTCCTACAACCTAATCAACGAGAGATGCTAATGACCGAATTAGCAGCCATAATTGCACCACCAGAATCACATCTAGGAAAGGAAAGAGGCACTTTCGCGCAGATCCATCTTGTTTTACGATGCCGAAAAAAGGAAAAAAAAAATAATCGTTGTCGATTTTGTTTTTACTTTATGGCTGCTTTCCAACACGTAATGTGCAGTTTACGTACTGGCCTTTTATCTCTATACGAGAATGATGTAGTTAATGATCATGGAGACGCATTTTGTCTTAAGCGATTCTTCATGTTTATGTCTCTGACTCTAGTTACTCTCCCATGAATATTCGTTTTACTCTCACTGTAATACAAAACATGTTCATCCTTTTATACATGTTTATCTTTAGTTGGTTAACCAAACAACCTGTTTATTTAAACCAGTTTTAAAATGTATA
>NC_090762.1:33600989-33670989 GCF_036898095.1 Palaemon carinicauda | reverse complement strand
TAGTCATTCAAAGAATAACTGTCCAGTTGCTTCCGGAATAATACATTTTTCAATATGATGCACAAGAACGTAGTGTTTTTATTAACTTTAGTATGTCAATTCCCAATTACTTAAGGTGAAACAATTTATTTAAGTTTTTTTTTTTTTTATACCGTCTTTCTTATATGTAAAAATAATCACCGATAGGCTATTAGTATATTCTGTATCCCATTCCATTCAGTCAGTTTTCACTTTTGTACCTTTATTGACATTATATCCAGATATTCTACTCTCCTCCACACCAGTCTTCGGCTTCGCTATTCCATCCCATCCAGGGAGTTTAGACGAACATAACCTCCTTGATCCCAACCTTTCCTATCCTCTATCCCCTGCGACTGACAACATCCCAAACGTTGCGACAGACCTTCTGGCCCTGCTAAAGGTCACCGCCTCCACGAAATAACGCCTATCATTTATCCCTTTTATTAAAACAAATTCCAGGATGAAGCTGCATTTTACAACCGGGCGTTACTGGGTAATGAGAGCAAATTGTATGCAGGATAAGGTGGGGGTACTCAACCTTCCTATTAGAATTTAAGACTGCTCATGATAACAGAGTCGCGGTCCTCTGTCTGCTACCAAGTGGCCGTAAATAGTCTTTTTTTTTTGCACAGTGCTTCCTCTTCTTCCTTTTTTTCGCTCATTGCACGAGGCGGATCTTTTACATTGACCGGTATCTCACATATTCCGGTGATGCAGGAAAAATATAAAAAGAGATTCGCAAATGACAGACGCGGTTCACTTTAATAGGTCATCCTAGCTCAGGTAGCCTCTGGGTGTTGAGCAGGTAGACCGAGGTTACTCAAGCCTCCGACGCCCCCGTGTTTCAACGACCAGTCCAGCAACTGGGTTTAATTGTTGTTGGTATAATTCAGGCGAAACGTGCTTTCCCCTGTTGCGAATCGAAAGCAAATATCCATTACGGGAATGAATCTGATTTTAATCTATGTTATCTAGAATTTCTTGCGAAGATTCTTTCTCGATCGATCTTATTTTTTTCTTCATTTTGATCATCGTTTATATTTGTCCCAAACATGGCAAGCCATTAAGCTGCAATTATGAAGACTTTTCATCATTCATTTTGACACCTTTTCGTCATTATCATCATCATTATCACCATCATTATAATTATTATCGTCGTTAATGGGACTCCATTAGCCAGGGCTGGGCTTCTATATTTGTTTTTATTAACTACTTTTTTTTTTCATTTGCATACATTTTATTTAATTCATTTATACATTTAAAATATGAATTTCCTTATACTTTAGGCATTGTAAAGTAAATATGAGGTCTAAAGTTAGACAAACATGTATTATTTTTCATCTTCCTCAAACAGAACTGAAGTGCTACGCGAATGTTAATGTGTAAGATGCAAAGATTGTTATAATTTTTGTTAGTTTATATTGTTTATAAACTTTTTAACCTTTCGATTATGCGAATGTCACTCAGGCCAACTCTTTAAGCAGTCGTTTACTTTTAACTTCTCATTAAGAGTAATATACTTTGATCGCTGAATAACTATTCAATGTAAAGCCTGGCTGTTCTTTATAGGAGGCATCGGGAGTAGCAGAAAACTAGATACCAATTATAAGTTACTGCATAAGTTATGGAAAAGATAAAGCAGCTTTTGGAGAATGGGAAGTTATGGAATTATATAAAATAATGAATGATTTGAAGTTAAAGAAACTGAAAGTTCCACAGCTGTAGAGTAAAAAATACTGCAGAACTAACTAATGAGATTCGTATAAATAGATTTTTGAATGAGAGAGAGAGAGAGAGAGAGAGAGAGAGAGAGAGAGAGAGAGAGGAGAGAGAGAGAGAGTAGGGTCTTGAATGAATGATTGCCTTATGGTTGTAAGGACGATTATTATGGAGTTTTCATGACAGTATAGTTTTAACACTATCTGAGATGTTGAAAGAATTAAACGTGAGAAACAATAATGGCTATATAAGAGGAAGTTCTATTAATTGAATTCGTGGATCATTATTAAATACTATGTTGGGTTGATGAGGGAACTTAACCTTCATTTCTTCAACTGCTTTTGCTTATTCGATTGGATTTATGGATTTATGGGTCGTCATATGGCCCTAAGTTGGATTTCTTAATGGAAATTAATACCTGTGTCACATTAATTGCCATAATCCGATTGGTAACTATACAACAAATATTCTTTAACCTTGGGCTGTGCCATAACTTTTGTTCCAAGATTTTCTAAGTCACTTGTTGTAGTGTATTTCTATTATGTTATACTTGAATACATTTTCATTTACCTATTTTTTTCTATTTTTCATATGTATGTTTTTACTAGGAATATAATTTCTTATCAACTATGATATATCTTAGAACACCTCTAACAGAATGCAAAGTTATTTTATAATTCTATTGAAACTATTTATCTTAATAGATAAATATATATCCAGAAAGCGCAACCTTGATGAACACTTCTAGCGTTGGAATTAAATCTCCAGAGTGAGATATCTTCTCTCGTTCTCTGCGAAATGTTAGATTTAATGAGTGAATATAGTAACAATGATAGTAATAAACGTCGATAAAAGAGGATACAAGAGAGCAAAGTCAGTCGGACCTTTTTATTAGTGAAGAAACGCTCCTTGTGTGTGAGCAGCATATATCAGATGAGCCAAACATAGCTCTCGATAATAAGGCGTCAAGATCTCGCTGTTAACCGTAGCCAAGTTGAGTCTAATTACTTATCGTTAAGTAAAAGCCTTCAATCATCAGAGGTAATGAGCACATTAGTGTATAAATTCCGGGTTACTCACAAAAATACACTCACAGACAGAACTTAACGAGCATAAAGCACGCTCGCATGAGAGAAAATATTAAAAGAAAAACGAGAAATATTCGATACAGAACATAAGATGAACAAGAAACGAACTGGCTTTACAAATTGCAACCTTCAAACGAACGATCATATCTAACAGTTAATATAAAAGCAATTACTTCTTATCTGGAGTTCTAATACCCGAGATGCCAGTCGCAGATAATTTAATGAAATATTGAACTTAAACCAAAAGAAGGAGCGTTTAGATCAGATCTTAATAAACAGGAAGAAAAAGAAGAAGAAGAAGATCGTTCTTCCCTAAGTTAAAAGATCGTATGCATGGTCTTCGTGCTGTCATGCATGGCGGATTTCGGGTTTCGTTATCTGCTTGTATATGGAAGAAAATAATTTTAGATATGCCGATAAAATGACATTGGGGTTTCGACAGTAAAGCTACAAAAAGCTACTGAAAGTTAGGTAAAGTGGCAGAAAGTTACACCAAATTAGAAATAAAATCCTCGTACTTACACACCCGCACACACACACACACAGACACACACACACACACACACACACACACATATATATATATATATATATATATATATATATATATATATATATATATATATATATATATATATATATATATACATACATATATATGCATATCCATACATACATACACACACACACACACATATATATATATATATATATATATATATATATATATATATATATATATATATATATATATATATATATATATATATATATATATATATATATGTGTGTGTGTGTGTGTGTGTGTGTGTGTGTGTGTGGGTTTATGTAATGAGAGAGAGAGAGAGAGAGAGAGAGAGAGAGAGAGAGAGAGAGAGAGAGAGAGAGAGAGAGAGAAAACAATTCTTAAACATTATCAAAGACAAAATCCTTAAAGCAATGATTTAATTCGAATTTCTTAAATGTCATTTTCTCTGCGTTGGCTTATCCAGCGTCCATCTAGGATGAATTATGAGCAAGCTTTGAGTGAAAATAGCCTTGTTTATGAGTATAATTTCATGCTATCCCTAAAGGTATCATTAAAATAGAGAATATTGAAAAAAGAAAAAAATTATCTTAGTCATTTATCATCCATCATATCGTGACACTAATTGGAAGTTTATTGAAAACTTATAACGGGATGCGCTAATCATGTTTTTTTTTTTCTCCACTTCAAGTGTTCTAATATTGGTTTTGAAAAAAAATCTTGATTTATTCTCACTTTTATATAGTTTTGGTGAACATCATAAAATAATTCATGGTCTTGGTCTTAAAAATTACTCGAATTATTTAAATATTTTTATCGAATTATGATATTTTAGTATAAGATTTATTTTTTTATTTTTTTTTTTACTTCGTGTTCTAATATTGGTTTTGAAAAAATCTTGAATTATACTCACTTTTATATAGTTTTGGTGAGCATCATAAAATAATTCATGGTCTTGGTCTTAAAAATTATTCGAATTCTTTAAACATTTTTATCCAATTATGATTATTTAGTATAAGATTACTTTCAACATATAACATATTACGTATTATTACACGAATTTACAACATTAAAATCTATGAATTAATGAGTTTTACTTTACACTTGTAAAACCGAGGATGCATACAGAGAGTGAGATACAGTGGCCTTGAAAGTTTCCTGTAGAGATAACCAGCCTACCGTTTCCATGACGACAGTAAGATTCTCATATCCAGAAATAGACGAACTTCAACGAAAGATCAGATGTCAGTTGAATTAAATAAGTGCGTCGAATACCCGCTAACGAGAAGCTTTAGACTTGAACAGGGTATTACTGTCTCTTATATATTTGAAAGCAGCTTATCTTAATGAAATACAAGTGATTTCAAGTGATTTCAAACAAGGATCTCATTGGACCATTGCCACCCACTTCAGGCTATTAACTTTAATTAAAAATCTCGACTTTTAAAGGTCTGCCTTAATGATTTACTCAAGAGGAAGAAGCGACCAACGATAAATCACTCGTGGTCGATGAGCTTCGGGATCAAATAACTGGAATCATGTGAATGGTGGGCGTGAGGAGGATAATACATTTTAAAAACCTTTCTCTATTATTTTAGAAAGTGTCAGACCTGCACTAGTTTATCTTAGAAGGCAATTCTACACACGTAAAGGTATGGATTCACGTATGATCAGACTACTGTCCAGACGCGGATTCATATTATGTTTATTGGGGCATCGTCATCAATAACGGTAATGTAAAAGAGGGGCGAGATGGTAAATTTCTACTATAAGGACGCAACGTTAACATCCCAAATCTCAGGCCAGTAGTGAGAATAATTTGAGGCATATATGCACATTATATATATATATATATATATATATATATATATATATATATATATATATATATATATATATATATATATATATGTGTGTGTGTGTGTGTGTGTGTGTGTGTATATATATATACTGTATATATATATATATATATATATATATATATATATATATATATATATATATATATATATATATATATATGTGTGTGTGTGTGTGTGTGTGTGTGTGTGTGTGTGTGATAATTTTTGTACATTTAGACGTGTTTTTCATATTCAAATAAGCCATATAATTTCATACATTAATGTCTGGCTTCTCTTACCAACCTCGGGATCAGAGCCCCAGACGGAACCACTCAAAGACCATAACTTCTGACCAGTCGGGAATCGAACCCTAGTCCAAGAAACATGTAACAACAGGGACTTACCACTTAACCACGAAGAAAGATAAAAGTCAATGTCAATACTTCTGTACTTATATCTGTCGAATTCAGGTTTTTTGTACTTAGAATTGAAATCAACCCATCTCAACCATTTTGGCTAATTGGTATGTTTGTACTTAGCATTCAATTAATGAAAAATTTTGCACATTTAGACTTTTTTTCTTATTAAAATAAGCCATATAATTTGATACATTAATGTCTGGATTATATGGCTTAGTTAAATATGTGTGTGTGTTTGTGTGTGTGTGTGTGCGTGTGTAATGTCCTCATAGCATATAGGTCATGATACTCGTCTTCCAACGTGTGGGTCTGTATTCAATTCTCAGTGGAGGCGAAAGAATTTAGATACATTCATTGGATCTCATCACATCTTAAGATCAAAGAAATGGACGATGTATCTGTTAATTCGTGCAATGCTGTGTATACATGCATGATGACTGAATGAGAAGGCAAGCGAGTCACAGAATAGTGGAATAGTCGTAGTTTACAATCTAATGGTTCTTATGGCGTCGACTTTCCTTTCCCATATTTCTGTATTCTGATATCTCATATGACTTTTAAAATTGGTTTAAAAGACTCTTGTTTTGATTTTGAATAAATTTGATAGCACGAGTAATTAAAGATGGTTAGTATTATTTAAGTGTTCGCTAGTCCGGTTTAAGTCTTTCATGCCTTGGGTTGTTTAACTGAAAAAAATACGTACTTTACATTATTCATTTTTTTTTTTTATCAAAAATCATGATGAAGTGTGTGGGAAATGTTCAGGAACTAACACCACCAAGGAATGTAATTCACAACAGATAAAATGTATAAACTTTACTAAGTTGAACAAACCAGATAATCATATAGTGAATTCAAGAAATTGCAATTGGAATGGAAGAGATTGGCAGAAAATACGGACCATGGATATTAAGGATGTCGTAAACTGCGGCTATGTAAATATTCAATCTGTTGGTAATAGAATAATTATTAATTGAAAGCTGATATATGAGAAACATTTCTTTCAAGAAAAGCGTGATGATTATCTTATTCTCTAAGTGCTTCGATAATGTGTATTTGACAATAAACACCAGTTATGCAGTATGATATTCAAAATACTTAAAGAATGTATACGATAAACTGACTTTATATGACCTGTAGAGAGTAGGGTTCCCCTGCGGGATAAGACCAGGAAAGCAGCCCTCAAAGTAAAGATATTTGGTCTTTTCATATAACAAGACTTGAGTGACCTAAATTCAGTTTGCTCGCTTTTTGCAACTATTTTTTTATCTCTAAAATCTGTAATTGTTCAGTGTCTACTTTCCTCTTGCTAAGAGTAGAAGAGACTCTTTTGCTATGATGAGCAGCTCTTTTAGGAGAAGGACATTGCAAAACCAAACCATTGTTCTTAAGTCTTGGGTATTGCCATAGCCTCTGTATCATGATCTTTTATTGTCTCGGGGTAGAGTTCTCTCTTGCTTGAGGGTACACTCGGGCACAATATTCTATCTAATTTCTCTTCTGTTTTTTGTTTCTTTAAAGTTTGCATATATGTATGAAAGATTTATTTTAATGTTATTGTTCCTAAAATATTTTAATTGTATATTACTTCTTTGTTCATTTATTTACTTCTTCACTGTGCTATTCTTCCCTGCTGGAGCCTTTGGGCTTATAGGATCGTGCTTTTCCAACTAGGGTTGTAGCTAGCAAGTAATAATAATAATAATAATAATAATAATAATAATAATAATAATAATATTTCTATTGTGTAATTAACACAGATGGTGGCCTAGATACATCTTTTAAAAGATCAGTGCAGTACAAATGAATGAATAGTTTCAGGATTAAATTCTTCAAAACACGACAACATAATTTATTCTGCACCAAGAACAAGATGGAAAGTAATATAACAACAGTAACATTTCTAGATCCTTAAAATAGATAGAAAATTAGAACGAAAATGCAATAAAATTGTATGACATAAAACTTTGTATCGAAAACGTCAGTTAAGAGTTCTGTATTTTTATTGCCAGAAAATATTCAGTGAGAAGTTAATTGACTGATTAATGATCGAAATTATATTAGTTCAGTAAACTCATATTTTTTAAATCAAACTCATATGCTTATAAAGTATATATATAATTACTTTAATACTTTGCTTTAAGCGCTGTTTTCCTGGTCTTATTACATGGAAATCCTGTACCTTACCAGACCTACAACTTTTTTTTTTGTCTTATATATTCTAAGATCACACAGTGAATTCCGTGTTAACTGTCAAATACACATTACCGAAACTTTGAAAACAACACTAGTTTCTTCAAAGCCTTAATGTCTTTAGTCTTTCCGATGCCTAGTGGGAGCTTTCTGTATAGTCTCGGGGTCGCATATTTGAAAGCTATGTAGAACCTACAGTAAACATACATCATAGCTCCAATGATCTAAAATCATCTAAAACTATTCTGTGTTGACACGATTCGTTGGGTGCACGATGTGTAATATTTCTCTTAGATATTCCGGACGTCCGATTCTGATAACTGGAGGTATTGCGCATGTCTTAAATTCTTTAATAGTTTTGATAAGCAACCCGTGTAATTCATTTAGTATAGGAATATTTTTTTCGCTGGGTGGGACACATTTTATCAATCTTGCTCCTCTTTATTATGTTTCGTAATTTTTTAAGTTGCAATTGAAAGGTTTAAAGGTTTAAAGGTCTCTCATAAATGGCAAAGGCAAGGGACAGGGACATTGCCCTATTAAGCAGGATAATGCCCTAGAGAGTGACCATTTTTTCGCGGGGGTGGGACACATTTTATCAATCTTGCTCCTCTTTATTATGTTTTGTAATTTTTGAAGTTGCAACTTATAGTTTTAAAGGCCGCTCATGAATGGCAGAGGCAAAGGACAGTGACATTGCCCTATCAAGTAGGATAATGCCCTAGAGACTGATCATATATACATATGATCAACGCCCAAGCCCCCTCTCCACCCCAGCTAGGACTTAGGAGGGCTATGCAATGGCTGCTGATGACTCAGCAGATAGACCTATAGGCTCCCCTAAACCCTCCATCCTTAGCTCACAAGGATGGTGAGATTGCAGCGACCAAAGAAACTAACGAGTTTGAGCGGGGCTCGAACCCCAGTCTGACGATCACCAGTCAGGGAAGTTACCGCATCGGCCACCACATCCCTAAAATTTTTGTTGATTGTAGTAGATGAAGTTACAGTAGTTAATCCTGGTAATAACACAGTTCGTCACTAGTTTCTTTACAGAATAATAATCCGTATACTTCTTTACAAAACCAATGTTTCTAAGGTGATATCCAGGGTTTCTTACTTTATTATTTAATTGAGCAATGAGAAACAAATTACATCTAGGTCGTGAACTCTAATAGATATCGGGACCGGGTTGAAATTATTTATTTGGATGCCCCCCAAGTTTTGTTTTCAAGTTGTTTTGTCTTTCCTACTACCGTAAACTCAAATTTATTTTTATCTAGTTTATTTATTTTTTCTTTTAACTTTCATCCATTCCGTAATACTGGTAATAACCTGGTTTAAAAGTTTCAGCGGTATCATCAATGTCATTTATGGAAAATTGCATATTATTCTCAATAGTCTAAACTTCACGTCATGTCTCTGTAGTCATTTTGATAGACCTATAGTATATAGGCCTATACAAAATAAGATTAGGCCTAATGGGGTACCCCTCTTGTTTAATGGTTCATATGATGAATTAGAGTTTCCAATTCGTACAGAGTGGTTTCTGTCAACTAAGTAATATTTTAGACACTCAAACACTTGATCTTCAATACTGATGGACTGTAAGTCATTAAGTAGCAGTTTATGCACTGAGATCTAGTAATATCAAGATTCAATGTTTATTCTCATCCATCATTTCCAGCAAATCATTCACAATAGAGCTTATAGCTGTCTTCGTACTTACTTTAAGGTCTGCTTTTTTTGGTCAAATACTGCAGGGAACCCTACTCTGTACAGGATCTTTTGTAATTAATTTTATCGAATACATTCTAAGGCATTGAGCATATCACACCACATATTGCTTGTTTATTGTCAAATCCACATTATGGAAACACTTACAAAACAAGAAAGTCTTCAGTTTCCTCCTGAAAGCTTTAATATCCTCAGTCTTTCGGATGTTGAGTGGGAGCTTATTGTATAGTCTTGTGGCCGCATAATTGAAACAGTAGAGTCTAATATTTCAAAAAGAGTCTAGAAATTACAGTAGACATATATCTTAGTTCCAATAATTTGAAACCATCATTAACTATTATCGTGTCAACACGATTTGTTGGCTGCACAGTTCTCTTAAATATACAGCAGTTCTCTTAAATATTTTGGACGTCCTGTTCTGATAACTTGGTGGGTTACAGTAAAAACTTTAAACACAATGCTTGCTTTAATAGGCAGCCAGTGTAAATCAATTAGTATAGGGTGTTCCTTTCTCGGGGTGGGACACTTTATCAGTCTTTCTTCACAGGTGGAAGTTACACTTTTGGTAGATTATGGTAGATGGAGTTGCAGTAGTCAATCCTGGCAATAACACAGTTTATCACAAATTTCTTTACAGAATGTTTATCGAGATACTTCTTTATAAAAGCAATGTTTTTGCTACATTATTTATTAATGTTTCGATTCTTTCTAAGTGACTAACTAATTTTTTTTTTCAAGATTTACATATTCTAGCACTTGTGAAATAAAGGATAGATTCGTAATGGGTCTGTATAGGTTGTGCAGCCACTTTCTCAGATTTAATAAGGTGACACTCATAGATACTAATTTAGTATTTTATATTACTGTAATTATGACTAGACTAGAAATTTTGGACTCCAATTACTTCGAATATGGGCATCAGATCGATCGTACAATTTGTTACCTTGGGCCCCTTAATAATCCTGATTACTTCATCTTTTGTTATAATATTAAATCTCGTTAATCTTATCTGTGAATCTGGTACAATTCTTGGTCACTATACCCATCTGGGAACCTTATTTCATTTACTTTTCCCATACATGATATAACTTATCCATCTCAACATGGAAATGTGTGATTAAACATAAATATACTATATATATATATATATATATATATATATATATATATATATATATATATATATATATATATATATATATATATATATATATATATATATATATATAGTGATTTGTGGGTGGGTGTGCCCTTTGATGAAAATCCTCTTTTAAAAATTACTTTGAAGTTATAGCTAAATAATAACCTGTTTATCCGGTTACCTTCATCACCTTGCTTCATATCATAATTATTATTTTTATTTCTTATAACATAATAAAGTTAATATCGTAAACATATCACGGAAATTAACCATGATTAACTCAGCCGCTGCCATTAGAATCGGAATTGCCGTCTTCACAGGTGGAAGAGTTGTATTTTTCGCCAAAGAATAGATGAATAATTAATTGCTTGTTCGACTTTAACATAAGCATTAAAGAAATCGTTGTAAAGAATAAATAAATCCTCAGTCAAACGGCTAGCTAAGGCTTTCAGTGATCCCCGCTAGAGGCAAAACTGAGTCCAAGTATATACAATTGCGCTGAAAAAGAAGATTATCTTGCGTGCATCTAAGGAAAAAAACAGAAATAAAGAAGTTTAGCAAAAAAGAACTTCTTAATAACTTCATTCTTCAAATAGGCTCGAGGGTTAAGGCTAAGACATCTCATTACTCGTTTAAATTTTTCTAATTAAGACTAATTTCATGAATTTGGTGGAACAAATCAGAAATTAGTTCTTACATACTTCAGAAATCAGTTAAATGAAGATGCAATACATAACCCCCTTTGGAAATTTACTCTCTCTCTCTCTCTCTCTCTCTCTCTCTCTCTCTCTCTCTCTCTCTCTCTCTCTCTCTCTCTCTTTTGTTTTTACTCTCACAGACCACCTACGATCAATATATAATCATCGGTCCATCACACCAAATAAGGCGGCGAAGCACAAAAACAAAAATAGACTGAAAGAAGTTAAATTAAAACTGTGGGATATTTCTGGGCCAGTTGCATTCGATGCCTGATATTTGACCATCGTTATATTTCTCGTACCATAATGAAGGTTTTTTGTCTCCTTATTTTTTTATATCCCTTAAATTAATCTCTCTCTCTCTCTCTCTCTCTCTCTCTCTCTCTCTCTCTCTCTCTCTCTCTCTCTCTCTCTCTCTCTCTCTCTCTCTCTTATTGCATAAATGTAGAAAATTTGAGTTTCAGATGGTGCCACGGTGTATTTTTCATGTGTTTGAACGCTTCACGAGAAAGTATATGCTACCATTATTATAAAATTCTTTCTTTAAAAAATCCCGCAGTTATATTTATTTCCTTGTGAACTTGACAAAACCAAGTATTCCATAAGAAATTTTTTCTGTAAAAATTTTAATAATGAACATTCAGCGGGGAGAAATAATTGCCTGAAATTCTATTCTACTGTTAGAAATTGTATAGATATAAATCTTTATGAAAATAAGAGCCCTTGATAAATCCTGTTTCATGTAAAATCCGCTTTTTGGACGGAACCGAAGTTGAGACAGGAACTCGCCTGAAGTGAGACCTAGAATGTGCGTCACCAAGGGGAATTCATAATTGCCAGGTAAAAATATTTGCAGCTTTGAGTAGTGAAAAGGTAGATTAGGTCTTGGGAACGGTTGCTACTAATGTCAAAATTGACTGAATAGCTTGAGATCTCCATAGGTCACGGTCGGAACGTCTTGAGGCGTAAAGTATTTTTCGTATTAACTTAACCTGTTAAAAAAATTCTCTACATAAGAAAATTGTTTTTTGGTGATCAATGTGAATAAAAGAAAAAAATAATTTCAATACTTTCAAAAAATTTTTAAGTATAAAAAAAAAAATTACCTCCTTAAATAAAGAAAAATTTGGGCAGATAATGCGAATTCAGGACCACACACTCTCATCTTTCCTTATTTCATCTAATTATCTTTTCCACTTCCCTCATCCAGACACGTGTCATTACAGGACCGAACAATTACTGAGCACTGTCACATTAATTGAAATGAAGGGTGACCGCATGCGTATTAAATTAGCAGATCTGATATTAAATCTCGATGACAGGGACGTAGGGCTTAATTACCGATGTCCTTCGAGCACTAAAAGAATTAATAAAGGCAAGTAAGCCATACTTTTAATTTTTCTTTTCGCCCTGCTTTTTTCATGTAAATGGAGAAAGTGATAAAGGTATATAATTTCGGATGATATTCCCCTGATTGTACCTTACATCATGAAGATCTTACATGGTAACCGCTGTTCAGACTATTTTTTTCCAAACACAAATTTGGGAGATATTTAATCTACTAATCATATCCGCCTGACTCTGTTACGTAGTAAAATCAGCTCTGTTTTGGTTAAAGTAAAATTTATCTGAATTCGACATGTATGTATTTATGGGATATAATAAATTAATCTTGGCAGCATAGTGACTTGAGGGTAACCTCGCTCGTTTAGGTATATGAGTTCGAATCCACCATGAAGAGAGGTGCTTCTTTTTATAGCCTTCAAATTTTGGAATTGTAGACGTGATTATAAACACAATGCGGGAGAAAATCGAAAGGTTAAGAGGTTATTGTGACAACTGAAAATATATGATTCTGGTCGATGTGACTTTCAAGTGTAACCTTATATATCATATGTTTATTTTATTAAGTATTTGTAGTTTACCTTGTGCTTTGCTTTGAAAATGGTTGATATATATATATATATATATATATATATATATATATATATATATATATATATATATATATATATATATATATATATATATATATATATATATATATTATATATATATATATATATATATATATATATATATATATATATATATATATATATATATATATATATATATATTATCATCATTGTCATCAGCCGTTACTAGTTCACTGCAGAACAAATGCCTCAGTCATGTCCTTCCACTCACGTCTGTTCATGGTCTTTCTATGCCAGTTTATACCCGCAAATTTTCTCAGTTTGTCAATCCATCGTCTTCTCTTCCTTCCTTTGCTTCTTTTGCAATCTATAGGGACCCCTTCTGTTATTCTTAATGTCTATCTGTTATCTGTCATTCACACATGTCCTGCCCATGTCCCTTTTCTTTTACTTGTTGTCAGATTTAGAATGTCCTCTACTTTAGTTTGATCTCATAGAATGTTGCTCTTTTTCTCTATCTTAGTGTTAATCCCATCCTTATTCTTTTCCATAGCGCTCTGAGTTGTAACTACCTTATATACAGTATATATGTGGGTTGTGTATGTATGCGTCATATGTATGTATGTGTATATATATATATATATATATATATATATATATATATATATATATATATATATATATATATATATATACACATATATATATCATATACAAGTATGTATATATATATATATATATATATATATATATATATATATATATATATATATATATATATATATATATATATATATTCAAGTAAGCCATATATATTTTTGATATATTAATGTCTGGATTCTCCTAACAACCTCGGGATCAGAGCCCAAGGCGAAATCACACAAAGACAAGAGCTTGTGACTGGCCGGCCGGTCTCAAGCTCTTGTCTTCGTGTGATTTCGCCTTGGGCTCTGATCCCGAGGTTGTTAAGAGAATCCAGACATTAATGTATCAAAAATATATATGGCTTACTTGAATATGAAAAAACACGTCTACATGTGCAAACATTTATCATATACTGTATATATATATATATATATATATATATATATATATATATATATATATATATATATATATATATATATCAGATAAAAGTATATATATATTTATTCATATATATATATATATATATATATATATATATATATATATATATACATATATATATATATATATATATATATATATATATATATATATATACATATATATATATATATATATATATATATATATATATATATATATATATATATACATATACATACGTACATACTCATTTATGTGTGGCCTATATCCAGAGTTTAAATGAGTACACATGTAACTATTTATCTGACAATTAACCGTGTTCTTTGGGTGTAGTTGGCTTAACTTTAACGTTTTCTCAATTTATTTCTCCCCAGTCCAATTTTCCAGTTCAGCAAACGAGACTTTCCTTCTCAAATTTAGTGTTTTGAAGTGCTCCATCACGCTATCACGACGCTTTATCAAGTTTACACGCCAACACTTTATTGGCAAATATCACAGCGTGCTGAGGATAATTCAGATTACCTGCTCTCATTATTGGCAATTATCTCAATTATCATTTCCTCTCGGTTACAATACACAGCCGCGGAGGACCTCTGGTCACGATCCTCCTGGCTGGCAGACGTCGACGGGGAATTATCGAGGAGTTACTGAGCTAGTTGCATGTCGGGTTAGGCAATTGGCGGTCGCCGTGCGCGGATTGCGAATGGATAAAGAGAGCGGTTCACAAGTCCTTGCAAATCTCTTATTCATGGCCTCAAACCCATTTGTATTAATGGATTCGTAAATCCCGTGGTTGGGCGTGTCTTGCCGGCGCTTATGCGGCGTTGTGTTGTATACGATTAACTTACTGGCTGTCATAACCTTTTAGAAAAGGAAAACGAATGTTCAACAGTCGCTTCCTCTTGCATTAGAAGCAATATCTTCATTTTGGCCAAACGCAGGAATTGAGATGTCTTGCTTCACATTCCAGCTGTTCTGGCACATGAATAGTAAATATTATTCAATAGAATTTAGTTTTTTTGTCTTTTGTTCAAGAATTTTTCCTTATTTAAATACGATAGGAAGAGGTCTGGACCAACTAAAGATAAGCAACACCTGCCAAGTATAAGTTTATATGGTGAAGTATATATGGACAGACGTGGATGTTTCTTCTCCCATAGAGAACATATTCAGTCATCTTTATGATTCAGAACCTATATTATGATGACATAAAGGGATCTTATTATGTCACCATGTTACCATAATGATGGGCATTTGGGTTTCTACACATTTCTCTCTCATCTCATTTAAGGGATAATAACTCACTTTAGTGACCGAATAAAAAAATTCCGGAGACTCAGTATCGCACTTATTCACCAAAAAGGCAATTCTCGTGTTCGTATCAGGTGCGTTTTCCCCAAATGTGTTGCTATTAGGTCTCAAGTTTACATAGGATTTGCATACCAAATGCTCGATGTTTCTCTGGATTTTGGAAGACCAATGGGATAAGTGTCGCGGACTTGACTGATATTAGGGGGAAGTTAGGCTCTAATAGTGTCTAATTATTTATTTATCAACTAGACTTTACAGTGCACCGTTTGAATAAGAGTACATTTGGATTTGAATCATATATAAAAAAAAAATTCATTCAAGTCATATCTCAGATTATAACAGTTACATTCGGATTTCCTAAAAGATTATGAAAGTTGCATTCAAATCGTCTCCCCAAAGGTATCAGTTGCATTTAATTCATCTATCGATTGATGTCACTTACATTTAATTCATCAATCGATTGATGTCAGTTGCATTTCATTCATCTATCGACTGATGCCAGTTGCATTTAGTTCATCTATCGATTGATGTCAGTTGTGTTTAATTCATCTACTGATCGATGTCAGTTGTGTTTAATTCATCTACCGATCGATATCAGTTGCATTTAGTTCATCTACCGATTGATGTCAGTTGCATTTAACTCATCTATCGATTGATGTCAGTTGTATTTGATTCATCTATTGATTGATGTCAGTTGCATTTAATTCATCTATCGATTGATGTCAGTTGCATTTTAACCGCTATCAAATTAAAGCAGTTGTATCCGAATCGCCAGTGATAGAAAAGTTCTGTTGTCAAATCTAGTTAATTTTGACTTTTACGATCAAGAAATTAATAAAATGTCAGTTTAGCAGCTCTGTATCAAAGCGTATATTTTATTCATTTTGTAGGAGGAATCCAAATATAACTAGAGGGGCACTCAGTAGATAGCATACCTTTACGCAGTAGACTTAAGAGGAAAATAAGACTGCTTGGCGTAGGCCAAGCAGTCTTATTTTCCTCTTAAGTGTACTGCGTAAATGTTCTTCGATGTTTTCTTCAAAATTTAATTGATTTATCCTTGTTTCATACCCCTCACGTCCACCTAGTTTCTTTGAAATTGGTTCGTTAGTTTTGGCGTAATTTTGTTCACAAACAAAAATAAACTAACAATATATTGCTACTTACTTTACATTGAGATTATATTCAAAGTACTGCTGCGTACTTATACTTATCCAAAATGTCAGAGATTCATCCTTCAGTCATACCAAACATGGCAACCAGGTACTGTAGTTTCTGTGATAATTTTCTCACTAACAATTAAATAAATAAAATAAGAAACCGACTGGTGGATACTTTAACCTTCGCAAAATATTCGATTTTGGCGAAGGCGAAAAATGAACTAAAGTGAACGAGAAATAAATAATGAATTAATCTTTTAGATGTTATGTTCATGTGTGATTCATTTACCTACCGCTATTAACCATGTCACCAGCCATTATGAAATTATCGACGATCACGTAATGTTTTAAAAGTTAACTTGTGAAATAATGTTTTTAACTAAATAAATGAATTGTTATTAAACGTTTGATTAGCATTGTGATAAATACAGTATGTGTTCTCTCATGTGTGTAATTTTGAGAGAGAGAGAGAGAGAGAGAGAGAGAGAGAGAGAGAGAGAGAGAGAGAGAGAGAGAGAGAGAGAGATAATATTTTGGGTAAAAAAACATGATAATTATATCAATTGCTTGTTTAAAGCTCGTAATATTTTCCAATATTTTAGAAAAAGTATTACGAAATAAAATTTCAACAGCCAATTTTGCCTTACTCAAATTAATTTTTTCTCATTGTATATTATTAGAATTTGGCAACTTAGGTACCCACTGTCCTGTACTTGATAGAAGAAAAAAAGTAATTTTCTTTTAGACGTAAAACAGAAGGAAACATTCTGATTATATTGTTTATTTTATACGTCTTCACACAATCTACAAAATAAAATTTGATTCCTCTGCAAAACAAAATTTTACCAATTATTCCTGTTACTCAAATTGTTTGACCCTATTTGTATTACGTTAAAAATATGAATTATTAAAAAACAAAAAAAAAATGCTATTTTTCTACAATTCCAGAATCCATGTCTAGCAGTTTTGCTTTTTACGAACCAACCAGTAGATGGCAGCCAAGATGCCGCTGTTTCTTGGTAGCTGTCATTTTGTTATCCTTGAATCCAGAAAGTGGAACCTCGTGGAGATTTTGAGAAAGCCACGTCAGTTGCTGATGGGTGCTGCGAGTGACGTGATCGTCATATTTCTGCTTTGCAATTTATTACGACGTTTGTAGTATAAGGTTGGTAAATTTCATATAGTTGAATATTCTTTACGGTGTTTTTATAGTAAGGTTGGTAAATTACATGGAATTGTTTGTTGTAGAATATGGTCTCGATGATCTACAGGTATAGTTATATATAGCGGATATATTCCAGTTTATTGTTGCTAGTGTATTCTTGTGATGTCATTTTGTTTCCTATTGGTGTGTAGCCTACGACCTACATTTCCATTTTTTTTTTTTTTTTTTTTTTTTTTTTTTAATTTGAACTAATGTTTTGAACCAGGTTGTTTTTATTGGCCCTTTGCGTCAATAGGCGTAGATGATGATGATGGTTTTTATTAGAATATTTTGAATTTATACCAAAGAAATTCGTTATCTTATGCTACAGTAGATGGTTTTCATTTTGCATCTTTAATGTAGAATATGGAAATTAAATTTACTTACGGTCCAGATAATCTTATAGTGGAGCTGAGTCGTATATACTTTAGTAAATACTTAGCGTTTTAATTGGCCTAACTAGTTGGGGTTGGGCATTTAATTTTATTCTCAGCTGGTTTTCTCAAGGTACTCTTTTAATGCTGAATTATTACTGATTTTGTAGTCTGAAATTTAGTTGGACTTTCTAAAATCTACCGGTATAGATTTTTAGTTATTCTAGTAAAACACGGGAGCAAACTTTACTATCAATATTGGTTTATAAAACTATGTTTTCGTAAATGACCTTCATTTCCCACCCAAACCAAGTTGATAGGATATACAGTACCTTGATATATCCTGCGGTAATGGGGGACACCCAGTGGGGACCAGGGTTTTGAGTGATGAAAATTTACTGACGAATTGATAGACGGTAAAACTCCCCTTTTCTTCTATACATTATTCCGAGACGCATAATAAATCATAGTAAAATTGCGCAAAATATAGGGATCCTCTGTAAAACTTCAGAAGCATGCCGCACTCGATGTTAAAGAAAATAATCACCTACATGAAAAGAGCATGTAAAAAGCTATAAAAGTATATATGTTGAGATTGAATGAGGTGGAATTGTGATTTTTAAGTTTTTACCTCTACTTTTTCCTAAGTCGGGAGAGACTTTTCCTCTACGGCAGTGTTACTTTTAATGAGCCAAACAGTTCCAATTAACTTATTGGCCGAGCTGTGACATCATTATGACGTAATAGGTTAATGACTAATTACGAACGACTTCAGTCGAAAATCAAGCCTTACTAGGATTTTGGTCGAGATCCGTATTTGACTGAATACTACGAATTGAAGGAAAATTGGGATTTCGTTTTGTTGTAGCTATGACAAAGGCGTTAATTTTTATATATAAAAAAAAAAAAAATCCAGTTCCTAAGGATTGTGTGCTGTGCAGTGTTGGTTATGAAGAATTTTATTATTCTCTAGTGCAGTGGTTCTTAAACTTTTTTTGCCTTGCGCCCCCTTCTGCATTAAGCATAGGTCCCACGCCTCCCCCCCCCCCAACTCCCCACCCTTGAAATTTTTGCCAAAGTAGAAAGTACCGTAAGTATGTATGTATTGTTTTTTATAAACAATAAGTTACGTTTTGTATGCTAATATAGTTCATTGGTTATGTGAGTATATGGATGAATGATAGATTTTTATTCAATTGCTGTTGATTTTTTATAGGAATGCACTGTACTATATTTCAATAAGATAAACATTGTTCATAGAAAATGGGTAAAATAAATATATGATGAAACAAAATTTTATCATAATTTTTTCAAACTTTTAGCATTATACAGATTACAGTCATTAAATTGATAGAAAATACTAGAAAAAATACTAATTACTGCAAAAATAAACATACAGTAATTTTTACTCTTAATACAATCATTCCTGGATCATGACCACATCAAAAAATATTACACATCCTCTTTAGTAATTGATTTATCCATATTTATGTAGTATTGTAAAACGAAATACATCATAATTACTACATTTTTATTTTCATTGTTACTATTTTAACTACTAGCGCCCCCCTTGAAAGCTCTTGGCGCCCCCCTAGAGGGGCGTGCCCCTCAGTTTAAGAATCACTGCTCTAGTGGTTGAATATGCTTAGACATAATTTAATTCTTAAGGACAAGTGTTGAGAGTGCTGTGGAGCTATTAGTAGGATCGACTTAACAGGAATGCCTGTAGTGACGAAAGGATAAGATGTAAGTACCATCTATTTCGAAATTGGTATTATAGAAATACACAGGACATGGTTCACTAATAAAATGCTTCTATAAAGATTGTCAAGATAGAAAAGACATAGGTTTCAATCATAAGGTAAGGAATTATTTTTGACTATCATAATGTAAGGATTTATTTGTGAATCACTTTTAGTTTGTGTCCTGGGAAGGGGGTTCAGGGAGCTTACCCACTGCATAGTTGTGACCAGGGGTCCCCCCCCCCCTCTAGGGGTTATACCTAGGACCTACTAGGTTAGGTGGGTTTATGTTCTGTACCCTTTTACAAATCTCGTGTTAGATAATCACGTTTTGTCCTGTTTTCGCACACCCAAAATCCCAGGTTCCCACCTGTGTCCTACGGGAAGTGGGCGAGTTTCCACAAAAATAGAACGGCTTAGTTGCAGTGGAAATAAAGGTCAAATTTGTTGAATGCAATGCGTATTTACTGTAGTAAATAGTTTTTATTTTTCATAGAAATGTCGTCCAGTGGTTTTCAAAATTTGTAGATTTCCATACCAAAATCTCGGGTTAATTTGTCGGGTGGATTTCACTTTTTTGTACTAACCCCTTTATCTTTAGAAAACATCCGCAGCAGCAGACATTGTAGTTTTTTTTTCATATACCTATTGACTAATGAATATATACAATTGCTTAATCCTATAGGCTACATTGGCTTTGATAGTTGATAGAAATTCACAAATAGGCTACATGTGGTCTTGTTTTAGTCTCCATTCGGCATTACTTTTAACAAGTCAAAAGAACGGGACAGGCTGCCTAACACTGTTTAGTTTGAATTATAACCATCTTCTAGACTGTTTCAAGTATTTCATGGTTAGGGGAGTTGCTAGTGTGCATTTTCAGATAGCTTCAGTGTTTGATGGGCAATTTTTTGAAATGTTAGTGGTTTAAAGCTAAAAGGGCATGTTGGAGTTATATGAGATTTATCTGATAGTTGGAAAAACGTTTATCCATACAGTTCTAATTAATGGAATTGTTTGATTAGCTAGCACCCAAAAAAACAGCGGATTTTGACCCATTATTCGAAAAAGTAGTCACGTACTAAATTAACTTATTTATATATCAACGAATGCAATTTTAGTGATGTAAAATTAGCCTGTCAATGCTAAATACTAAGAACCTCTTGATTTCCCCTAAATCTAAGGGTAATTTTTTTTAGCATAACAGGTGGGCTGATTTCTCTGAATACAAGGGATTCGTGTTTTTAAACACAAGACTTACCCGGTAGTTATATATATATATAGCTTACGTCCCCAACGTCAACGGCAGAAAATTCGAAACTCGCGCCAACCGCTAGTTGGATAGCCAGGTGTACCACCCCTGCACCCTAGCGAGGTACCTGGGAACCATTCCAGTGGCCCTCATATATTCCCTGCCGTCGCTAGCGGCGACACGTAAATTCTACTCCGTCATTACTGATAGTTTTTTTGGTGAAGTACAAATCTTTGGTTATTGACTCCAGCTTGTTTTGGATCTTGCTTTGGATATTTCTTGGTTTTGTTTGAATTAGATGATTTTTGACCTTTGCTTGTCTGAATTCTCTTAAATTTTTCAAAATGGCCACCCCCTATTACTTTTAGGTTATGTGTGACTAGTGGGTGTAAGACCCGTATGGCTAAAGCCTCTCTTGACCCCCATTCTCTCTGTGTTGCATGCAGGGGTAAAGAGTGTGATTTAGGTGATCGCTGTGACGAATGTGTTTAGCTGTCAGAGCATGAATGGATTGATTTTGATAAATACAGGCATAAACTTAAAAGGGATAGATTGAGGCGTAGTTCTTCTCGCTCTTCTAGAGATGTTTCCTCCTCCCATGTCATTAATCCTATTCCTTCACCTGTAGTGGTAGATCCTGATCCCACTATTGCTATTGCTAATGACCCTTCACTAAAGGATATGTTAGTGGCGATTCAAGCTCTTGGCGCTAAAGTTGAATCTTTGGCTGCGGACAGGACACAGTTGATGTCCGATGTGCGTCTTTTGAAAGGTGAAGGTGCAAGTGCAGTTTAGTTAAGTGCAGTGGAGGGTGCGCCTGTTCGTGTCTGTCGTCCTCCTAGTCCTAGACCTCTTCCAAGCTCCCCAACCCCTGGGAGAAGGAATGTCGAAAGGCGAAAGGAGACGAGAGGCTTCAACAAACGAGCAGACGTCCCCTCGAACGTACCTGTGGGTGCCTCCCAGGACGTTCGCCCTCACCATCGTAAAGGTGAGGTTAAGTGTTTTTCGTCGTCTTCGGATGACCCCTTGCCTAAAAGAGGCTGGAAGCTCGCTTCCAAGCCTCTTAAGAGGTCCTATGATACGGCCTATCGACGTCCTACTAGTTCTAAGCCTGGATGCAGTCATTAGGATTCTCCAGAGCCTTTTGAAAGCCCCCGACCAAACTTCCTTCTAGGACTCTGGACGTTTCCAAGGATCCTTCTGGGCACCCTGGTCCAGGCTTTACCTCATTCCAAGCTCCCAAGCAACCTTCAGACTGGATTTCGCCTTCTAGGTGCTCTATTCCGTTTAGTGGTGAGGAAAACGTTATGACCTCATCGCCGATTTCACAACATTCGGATCCTGACTGTTTTTCTTCAAGACATGCAAAGCAGGCTCTCTTCCTTTATGCAATCATACCAGCGCAGCGACAAATCTCGTATCAGCGATCGTGATCGGAGAAGTGAGCCAGGACGTGTTTCCGAGCGGCCTCATATTCGGGGTTCGAAGCTTCCTGCTAGCCGATTCGAACGGCCTTTAGGAAGCGATCGTGATCGTTGTCCTAAGTCCGCAGTCCACGGTTCTTTTATTGAACGTGATCGAGACTGTGCGCCTGTGCGTTCTTCTAAGAAAGACGTCGGATGTCCTGTTAAACAGGTTTTTGATCGCCCGTCGACTCAGGCTTCTGAACTTCCTACTGAACAGGCTGCCGAGCCTTAGGTTCAGACTGCCGAACGTCCTTGCAAACAGGCTACCGAACGCCCTTTTAAACAGGCTGCCAAACGTCTTGAACAACGAGCGATTCGTAGTACCGATTGCTTGCCAGTAGTTGACGGCAAGCGTGTTTCTGAATATGATCCTGAACGTCCTTTCCCTGGTCATATTTCGGATGTTGGTTTGTATTACGAGGAGGCGCCTTATCCTTTTCAAGACATCGATGCGGTTCATGTACAGGAACTTCTCGTCTCTGATCGGGCTGATCGCGAGCGTTCAGTTGAGCTGCACGCGACTCTGCCGCCTGTTACTGTTCGCAATGAGCCTATTTCTGTTGCGGTTGGCACTCAGATCTTTTCTGATATTGATACCGCTCTTAACCCTACTGCTCCCGGAGAAACGTCGCTGGAGAAGGAAGTAGAAGCACAGCTTTCTCCTTTGGAGTTTGATGACGTTTCAGAAGACGAGGACACTGTTTCTTTCCGTCATTCGGCTGATCTTAAAAAACTTATGAAAGTTTTTACGAAAGAGTTTTCGGACTTTTTTGTGCCTATAGCTCCGCACTCTCCTCCGTCTGAGTTTACTCTAGGCAAAGCCTCTAAGAAAGCCCGTTTTACTAGGATGGTTCTGTCACGTTCGTCCAAGAGAGCTCTGAAATTAATGGGTGACTGGTTACAGTCTAAGAAGACCTTAGGAAAGATGTCTTTTTCCTTTCCTCCAGCTAGACTTGCTTCGAGGTCGAGCATCTGGTACGAGACGGGAGAAGTTCTCGGCTTGGGGATTCCTGCCTCTGCCCAGGGAGATTTCTCAAGCCTCGTAGATGCTCCTCGACGGTCGGCCATGAGGAAGACCAAAATATTTTGGTCCACTTCAGAAATGGACCACCTTCTCAAAGGAATTTTTCGGGCCTTTGAAGTTTTCAACTTCCTATACTGGACGCTGGGGGCCTTGGGTAAAAAAGTTGAGGCTTTTAAAGAGGGGGATACCTCTGCCCTGGTCCATTTGATGTCGTGCATGGACAAGGCCTTGAGGGATGGCGCTAATGAGCTTGCAGCTCTTTTTTCCGCAGGCATCCTTAAGAAGAGACCAACTTTGCTCTTTTCTTTTGCCGGGGGTGACTCCCTTCAAGAAGTCCGAACTCTTATATGCTCCTCTTTCTCCATTACTGTTTCCGCAAGAACTTATCAGGGAGATCTCTGCAGCCTTAGCTCAGAAGGCCACTCAGGATCTTGTCTCCAAGTCCGCTAGAAAGGCTTTACCTTCCTCTTTTGTCAGCCGCAAGTCTAAGGAAGATACTTTTCCTAAGTTTTCCCAGCCCTTTCGAGGAAGATCCTCTAGTAGGGGTAGCTCAAGACCTGATGCTAGGAGGAGTAAGAGAAGAGGTTTCAGGGCAGGGCGAAGCAGAGTCTGACTGCTTTCGCCTTCAGGCAGTGGGTGCCAGACTCCTCAAATTCTGGCAAGCGTGGGAGAAGAGAGGGGCAGACCAATGGTCTATTCAGATCTTGGGGGAGGGTTACAAGATCCCCTTTCAAGGGAGCCCTCCCCTGGTCTCAGTGCCTGTGGATCTCTCTCCCAGATAGAGAGAGGAGGCAAAGAGACAAGCTCTTTCGAACCAAGTGTGTCTTATATTAGAGAAGGGGGCCATAGAGAAGGTTCAGGATATCCGTTCACCTGGTTTCTACAATCGGCTATTCCTGGTACCCAAGAACTCGGGGGGGATGGCGTCCAGTTCTGGACGTGAGTGCGCTGAACAGGTTCATCATCAAAACAAAGTTCACCATGGAGACTTCGAAGTCAGGGTTAGCAGCAGTAAGGAAGGACGACTGGATGGTCTCATTGGACCTTCGGGACGCCTACTTCCACATCCCCATCCATCTGAGCTTCAGACCCTACCTCAGGTTAGTTTTCATGGGAGACGTCTTCCAATTCAGAGCCCTATGCTTTGGTCTTTGCACAGTGCCTCAGATCTTTACGAAGCTCATGCTGAATGTAGCAAAGATCTTACATTCAAGGGGCATAAGAGCCTCCCTGTATCTCGACGACTGGCTTCTCAGAGCGCACTCTTACGATCACAGCCTGAAGGATCTTCAGACAACCTTGGACCTTGCGGAAGAACTAGGTCTCCTGGTAAACAAGGAAAAGTCTCTCTTGGTTCCTTCTCAATCTATATTTGGGGATGACAATACGGAGTCAGATTTTTCGGGCTTTTCCGTCTCCCTCAAGGATAGAGCAAGCCAAGTTGAAACCGAGTTCGTTTCAAAGCAAGGAAGTTTCCTCAGCAAGGAAATGGATGAGTCTGATAGGAACCCTCTCCTCCTCGGAGCAGTTCGTCTCACTGGGAAGGCTGAATCTTCGTCCTCTACAGTTCCATCTCAACAGCCATTGGGACAAGGAGAGGGACTTAGAATCGATGTCCATTCCTATCACGGACCCCATCAAAGTCTGCCTTCGGTGGTGGGAGGAATCAGACAAGTTCCAGGAGGGTCTTGATTTGTCAATGAAAAGCCCAGATCTTGTGTTATGCTCCGACGCCTCGGACACGGGATGGGGAGCAACCCTAGACAAATTAGAAGTCTCGGGTCTTTGGACAGAACCCCAGAAATCTTAGCATATCAACCACAAGGAGTTATTGGCAGTGCTTTTAGCCCTCAGAAGTTTCGAGGCTTTGGTCACCAACAAAGTAGTACAGGTCAATGCGGACAACACAACAGCATTGGCTTACATCTCAAAGCAAGGGGGAACGCACTCGATATCTCTGTACGAGACGTCAAGGAATCTCCTGATGTGGGCAAGAGAGAGAAATGTTATTCTTCTCACGCGTTTCATTCAAGGGGAGAAAAAACGTTATGGCAGACAGTCTCAGCAGACGGAATCAGATCCTTCCAACAGAGTGGACCCTCAACCTTCAGGTGTGCAAGAGTCTGTGGCATCTTTGGGGTCATCCTTGCATAGACCTCTTCGCAACCTCAAAGACGAAGAGGCTAGAGGCTTATTGCTCCCCTGTTCCAGATCCAGAAGCAGTCCACATAGACGCTTTTCTTTTGGACTGGTCCAATCTAGATCTCTATGCATTCCCTCCTTACAAGATCCTGTACAGGGTAATACAGAAATTTGTGACATCCAAAGGAACCAGGATGACCCTTGTGGCTCCCTATTGGCCGTCAAGAGAATGGTTCACAGAGATACTGGAATGGGTGATAGACACCCCAAGAAGTCTTCCTCTAAAAGCAGATCTTCTCAGACAACCCCACTTGGAAAGATTGCATCAAAATCTCCACGCTCTTCAGCTGACTGCCTTCAGACTATTGAGAGACTCGCTAGATCTAGAGGCTTTTCGAAGGAGGCAGCTCAGGCTATTGCGAGAGCAAGAAGGACCTCAACCATCAAGGTCTATCAATCTAAGTGGAAGGTTTTCAGAGAGTGGTGTAGTCAACTCTCTTTCCTCATCCAGTACCTCTGTAGCTCAAATTGCAGTTTTCCTGCTTTATCTTCGAAGGAAATGCAATTTCTCCTCCTCTACTATCAAAGGCTATAGGAGTATGTTAGCTACTGTGTTTAGGCATAGGAGCCTTGACCTCTCTAGCAATAAGAATTTACAAGAGCTTCTCAAGTCTTTCGGGACTTCAAAACGTCGGAACCAAGATTCTCCAGCCTGGAATCTGGATATTGTTTTGAAATTTCTCATGAGCGACAGGTTTGAGCCACTGGGTTCAACTGCCTTGAATGACCTCACTATGAAGACTTTATTTTTGGTCAGTCTTGCGACGGCCAAAAGAGTAAGCGAGATTCATGCGTTTAGCAAAAACGTTGGATTTCGTAATGGCAAAGCTGTCTGTTCCTTGCAGTTAGGCTTTCTTGCCAAAAACGAACGCCCTTCTCTACCTTGGCCCAAAGTATTCAAGATTCCAAATCTTACGGATCTGGTTGGAGATGAGGTAGAAAGAGTCTTGTGCCCAGTTAGAGCTCTAAGATGCTACTTGGAGAGAACAAGAGATTTACGAGGCAAGTCTGAATCTTTGTGGTGTTCAGTCAAGTAGCCCTCTTTACAGAAGTCTAAAAATGCCTTGTCTTATTTCGTCAGGCTTTTAATTAGGGAAGCTCATATTCATTGTAATGAATCAGAGACCTTGGGCTTTTAAAGGTCAAGTCGCATGAGGTCAGAGAGGTGGCAACGTCGACTGCATTCAGGCAGAACAGATCTCTACAAAGCATAATGGACACTACCTTCTGGAGGAGCAAATCTGTGTTCGCGTCGTATTATTTGAAAGGTGTTCAAACTTGTTACGAGGACTGTTTCACTCTTGAGTCCATTCGTAGCAGCGAGTGCAATAGTGGGCGAAAGGATCCATCACTATGTTCCCATAATCCCAATAACCTTTTCTTCTCTTTATACTTTTAATTGTTTTTAAGGTTGTTTGTGGAGATTGTGCCAGTCTTCCGCAATCATTGATTTTGTCAGGTGGTCATGTTTGTACCCTGAGAGCACCCGGAATTGGTTATTTGAGTAGGTTCTGTCATGATGAGGTTTTGACACCGGTTTGACAGTCCCTTCGAGATCTTCAGCCCCCTGGGAGGATCACTGGATCTCATAAGTGTAGCAGACATACTCATAAGTGTAGCAGACATAATGAGGCAGAGTATCATTGAAGTCAGCTTCCTTATCAGGTACGAACCCTTAAGTTTTGTTTTAATTAACTCTTAAGTAGAATTCCAGATATGCTAGCTGTCTCTAACCCTCCTCCAAAGGTGTTAATCAGCTATATATATAACTACCGGGTAAGTCTTGTTTAAAAATGATATTTTCATTAATAAAATAAATTTTTGAACATACTTACCGGGGAGTTATATATAATTTTAGTCCCACCCTCCTCCCCTCTAGACTAGAGGCATGGTATATATGAGGGTCACTGGAATGGTTCCCAGGTACCTCGCTAGGATGCAGGGGTGGTACACCTGGCTATCCAACTAGCGGTTGGCGCGAGTTTCGAATTTTCTGCCGTAGACGTCAGGGATGTAAGCTATATATATAACTACCGGGTAAGTATGTTCAAAAATTTATTTTATTAATGAAAATATCATTTCTCATTAGTTTTACCAACAATTAAGTACTGCATTTTCTCAGATTTCTCAACAACCAGGGTGCGAGTTTTTATTCCTAGTTCGCCAAACTGTGGGCTACGATTTCCCCTCTTCTTTCCCAACAACTAACTATGGGTGGCATTCTACTCATTAATTAGGCCAAATATTGAGGTGCGTTTTATTAATTTGACCAACCAATGCTGCACATTTCTCACAGTTTACGCAACAAGGCTTTCGTTTTTTTCTCATTAGTTTACCCAACAACAATGTGCTCTGCATTTTTGTAACAAATAGGCACTGGGTATATTTTTCATCAATTTAACCAACTAAAGGCTGTTCTCTCGTTAATTTGTCTAATACCCTGGATATTTAAATTAGTTTGCAAAACTAAGGACTTTTTTGTCCAACTACAGTAGTCAGTTTCTCATTCATTAATTTGACCATAACTAAGGGCAGTTTTTTCATGTTTGACCAATAATACTTTTAGTGTTAAAATATTAGGAAGTATAAAATTGTAAAAGGTCTTGGCTATAAAAATAGCAATTGATGGCATTTTTAAACCTTTAAGCATATTCGTGGTAAAGGTCATGTATTGAAATAATTTGCTTCATTTTCTTTATTCATACATATTAGCAAAATTATTGTATAAAAAATTAATGATTGGGAAAATTTCAGATAAGAATCCTGATGCAAGTGAGATGAAGCCGCAAGTACAAAGCAGACCAGAAGCGTGCAAGGCAGACCAGAAGCGAGATGTAACCTCAAGTGCAAGGCAGACCAGAAGCGAGATGTAACCTCAAGTGCAAGGCAGACCAGAAGCGAGATGTAACCTCAAGTGCAAGGCAGACCAGAAGCGAGATGTAACCTCAAGTGCAAGGCAGACCAGAAGCGAGATGTAACCTCAAGTGCAAGGCAGACCAGAAGCGAGATGTAACCTCAAGTGCAAGGCAGACCAGAAGCGAGATATAACCTCAAGTGCAAGGCGGACCAGAAGAGAGATGTAGCTGCAAGTGCAAGGCAGATTTTTCTGAAGAATTAGCTGCAAGTGCAAGGCAGATTTTTCTGAAGAATTAGCTGCAAGTGCAAGGCAGATCTTTCTGGAGAATTAGCTGCAAGTGCAAGGCAGATCTTTCTGGAGAATTAGCTGCAAGTGCAAGGCAGATCTTTCTGGAGAATTAGCTGCAAGTGCAAGGCAGACCTTTCTGGAGAATTAGCTGCAAGTGCAAGGCAGACTTTTCTGGAGAATTAGCTGCAAGTGCAAGGCAGACCCTTCTGGAGAATTAGCCGCAAGTGCAAGGCAGACCCTTCTGGAGAATTAGCCGCAAGTGCAAGGCAGACCAGAAGCGAGACGTAGCCGCAAGTGCAAGGCAGACCAGAAGCGACACGTAGCCGCAAGTGCAAGGCAGACCAGAAGCGACACGTAGCCGCAAGTGCAAGGCAGACCAGAAGCGAGACGTAGCCGCAAGTGCAAGGCAGACCCTTCTGGAGAATTAGCCGCAAGTGCAAGGCAGACCAGAAGCGAGACGTAGCCGCAAGTGCAAGGCAGACCAGAAGCGAGACGTAGCCGCAAGTGCAAGGCAGACCAGAAGCGACACGTAGCCGCAAGTGCAAGGCAGACCAGAAGCGAGACGTAGCCGCAAGTGCAAGGCAGACCAGAAGCGAGACATAGCCGCAAGTGCAAGGCAGACCAGAAGCGAGATGTAGCCGCAAGTGCAAGGCAGACCAGAAGCGAGACGTAGCCGCAAGTGCAAGGCAGAATAGTGAGATGAGTCGCAAGTACCAGGCAGACTAGCAGCTAGATGTTGTTTAAGTGCCAGGCAGACTAGCAGCGAGATGTTGCTCAAGTGCCAGGCAGACTAGCAGCGAGATATAACCTCAAGTGCAAGGCAGACCAGAAGCGAGATGTAGCTGCAAGTGCAAGGCAGACCAGAAGGGGGACGTAGCCGCAAGTGCAAGGCAGAATAGTGAGATGAGTCGCAAGTATCAGGCAGACTAGCAGCGAGATGTTGCTCAAGTGCCAGGCAGACTAGCAGCGAGATATAACCTCAAGTGCAAGCAAATCTTATCTTTCTGGAGAATTAGTTGTAAGTGCAAGGCAGCCCCTTCTGGAGAATTAGCCGCAAGTGCAAGGCAGTCCAGAAGTGAGATGTGCCCGCAAGTGCTAGTAGTTTTGAGAGCATAAATGGCCTGTAAAATAGTATATTTTCTAAATAACCTGTATGTTTTAAATTGCCTGTAAAGCAGTATATTTTCTAAACCTGTATGTTTTAAATGAATAAAAATGATTAAAATTTTAGTAAATGAATAAAAATGATTAAAATTTTAGTAAATTATTTTTATTCTCTTCCATCTTCTCTTATCTGTTAAGTAAACTTATATGCTCTTTGCTTTATCTCTTCCATCTGCTTTATCTCTTCCATCTTCTCTTATCTGTTAAGTAAACTTATATGCTCTTTGCTTTGATCACAGACATTCTTATCTTTTATCCTTCTTCTTCTTCTTAGCTGGTCCTAAATATTCCCAAGCTTCCATACTTCCACTTCCCCCTGTAAAATTAAAAATTAGAAGATTATGTGTTTGTAGACAAAGACTGTCAACACTGTAAATTACAAATTTTGTATAAACAGGATTTTATGTCTTTTTTCCATAAACACTACACAAGATGTTTTGTCAACAATAAATTTTATATCTATTTTTTCCATAAACACTACACAAGATGTCTTGTCAACAATAAAGTAAAATCACCTGAGGAGAAAAATTATCAACAATGTCCTAAAAAAAACAATCTCGTGGTTTTTACTCACCTTCCTTCCGCTATATTTCTTCTTCCTTGTTTTGTTTGCTTTATTCTCTTGGATTTCCTTCCTTCCTTGCTCTGCTTTAACCTCCTTCCCTAGAATTACAAGATGTTTTTAAACATAATAAAAACATGCCAACTGTAACAACCAGTTAGAACCATATAAATGCCTAAAATTATAAAATAAATTACTTTATACACATTATTCCTCTGACCTTACTTAAGAATACACAAAGTTTTTGTTAAGTTCCCTCACTATATTTTATGGTTACAATGGTTTCTATAAATCCCAATTATTTCATTTATACAGCTAAGTTACACTGATTGGGACCCAAATTCATTAAATTACTTTAATATGGGTTCCCAATAATATATGAAAAAAAACAAAAAATAAAAAACAATAACTTCCTATATCCAACTTTGTAGGCTTCTTTTTTACCTTTTACATCTACCGGTGAAAATTTCATAACTTGTTAATTGTTACTGCCCCCAAAAATGTCAACACTAGAAAAAATAGTCAGAATAAACAGTTTTAATAAATGATACAATAATCCTGGACAAACTATTTACAATTCATTTAACTACAAAATTTACTTTAATAGTTATAAAAAACATGTAATATCTATAACTAAATGTGGTTATCTTAAAAGTGCAGGATTATTATTATTGCTAGTAGTAATACTTACTTGTTGGGAAAGCATAATTGCATGCCCTACAATTCCTACATGGAAAATAGACCAGTGAGGAAAGGACTACACAAACTGTGAAGTAATAATGAACTGAAGGTTTTAAGATCAGTTATCATATGTTAAAAAAGATCAGCATTGCACTGTACACAGTATAAAGTACGTTAACAAGACTACCACTTCAAAATATAACATTATTTTTTAGTAAACTTGTTTCCTTAACATACAAACCATTAATCAACTTTCATCTCTTTAACATACAAACCCGAAATCTTTAATAGGATTACATACAAACCCGAAATCTTTAATAGGATTACAACTAAGGCAAAGCGATTACAGCCGTTACGTTTTTTAAAGAGGTAAACACAGCAGACTGCCATGTGGTGGTTAGCTCCGGCCACTTGACCGGCAGCAATACTTTCACTGACTTGACCAAGGATTTGCATGGTGGTTCTGGTAGGCAATGTAACTTGAGGTCTCAGGTTTGTATGGTTAGGAAATATATAAAAAGATAAAAATTCCAATTTCTTTCTATATGCAGTACAAATCTTTGACCTTTAACAGGCAACGTCATTTAGGAGCGAAGCCCGTACACCCAAACTGACAGTTTTACTGGCCAAGAAATAGTTTCCATATCAGTATCACATAAGAGTTAGTCATGATTCCTGTCAACCTCCTAGTAACCTGAGCATGATATTGCAGGTGTTAGGCAAGGTCTCCCTCCACCAGGAACTGGTGAATGGTCGCTTAAGAATCTATATCAGGATATGGATGCCTGATTGTATGGGAATTACGTGAGAAAAGGGTGGGCTTACTGAATATTCTACCCCTCCTTCCCCCTCGGTAGAAATCAAGATTATTTCAATACAAAACCTATTGTAAAGAAATTACTACTTTGGCCATGTTATCTGCATATACTGTCTGATGTAATTTCACAATAGCACGGCAGCTAAACCACAAAAGAAAAAAAAAATCTTATTTCTTGTGCTGTGGAGGGAGCTAGGCTTGCTATATAACGTTTTTTCCTGTTATCACAGGTCCCAGACACATCTGGGTATACTTCCATAGGTAGTGGGAGGTGAAGGTTGTCTTTGGCACTTCCAGACTCTTGCCTTTATGGGAACACACCGAGTACCTTTGTTTGTGGGTTCTCCTATAGCAGTTTAAGAGAGATGATATTTCTCACAGCAGAAAGTTTGTATTCATAGATATTGGCTTTTTCACCTTAACAGTGATGAGAAATAACCTCTGCTACTCTGGTCTTTAGTGGTGGGTTCTCTTATGCATCCTAGCACACTCGCATGAGAAAAAGGAGGTCATCCTGATCACTAATTGCATCATTGAGGGAGATGGAGGATAACTAAACTTTTGTCCTGAACAGTAAAGTTTTGGATCTTTCCCACAAACTGGAGCAATGGATAGAAACCCCTTTTCATTTCTCACATGCCATGAATTTCACCTACCAATTTTGTTGAGGCTAAAATAAGGAAGAAAGTAATGTCTAATTCCTATTGGACACTCACAAAGGTTCGTATGGCAAACACTTTAGTGAATTTAGAACTGCCAACACTCACAGCTGAAGAATTTAGAGATCTCTGCATGAGCATAACTGCTCACAACTCCAAAAATTCCTACAAAGAAAATGTGTAAACCCACCAGTTGGAAACTATGCTCAAGGCCGAGAGAAGCTCGTCAAGGATATCGGCAATCAGTCACAGAAAGACTGACCAAAGAAGTATCCTGTATATGAAAATTGCATTGCCCACTTTCCCTCGTAAACAGCTACAGATTCTATGCAGGTATACAGGTATCTTGTGCGCTGTGCCCTGATAAAAGCCTTTCACCTAAAAGATGCAGATAGTCTCCATCTGTGAAGTAAAAGGGAAGCCACAGAAGCCGAGAGGTGGCTGGACAAGGGGTAGTTCTCCCAATACCTTACAAGTGTATTGGGAGATATGGTTTTGCCTGTAGCCATTTGCTTTGGAGTAAGAGTATGAGGGATCCAGGGCGACCCTCCTCCCAGAGGAAGGCTTCACACAGGAGCAAAGGAACTCCACTGGCTTACAGTAGGACAGACAGCCCTGGTCTAAGACAAAACCAGGTTGGTAATCCTCAGGATCAGCAAAACAACCAACTTTTCTCCTTGACATAGTCACTCGCTGAAGACTAGGAGTGATAGTCTTCACTCTAGGGTGGTCTTTGTGCATTTGAGGTACAAAGTTTCTGATTAAGGATGGCGCTTAAAGCAGGAGACCAAGACAACCCAGTCCAAATCTGGTGACGTATCGAGAGGAGCGAATCTTTCTTTCCTGGAGGTTTTCTTAGGTTAAGCTGCATCTGAACCCAAAACCTCAGGAAACTTCCATTTGGAGGAACCAGGGATCCTTCTAAAAAAGGCTTATACTGTATGACTCAACCTAAGGTGTCCAAGACTTCTTTCAAGAAGATCAGTGTTGTTCAGAACACTCGCCAAGAATGGTCTTGGCCATTAGAGAGAGAAGTGGAAACTACAGTATCCTCTCTGCGTTCCCTTTAATGCAGGCAGCAAGACTGAGTATCTACTGCCTGAACATGCTCATGACAAAGGGGCTCGAGAGTTTTATAGCCCGATTGGGCTGATCGTGGTCGAGGCAAATGTGAAAGTATTATCTGAAAAAAACTTTGAGAGAAACTTAACTCATGGGACTTGGCTTAATTACCTCTCCGAATAGGACCTGGAAGGGTTTGACTTTCCTGTCTTATGGGGCAGAGATTGAGCCGTCAGCAACTTCCTCTCTCATGACAAGTGAGCAAGAGACGGGAGAAGCAAAAGATCACCTTGCTTTTGAAGAACAAGACAAACAACACAAATGATTGTGCTTTAGGAGATCCCAACTGGGGAGATCAGTCACTTTGATCATGCCCTGTTTGATAGTTTTTCATGGGAAGAAAGAACAAAAAGGAGAGAGGAACTTGGCTTTGTGTGTTCCACAGGTGATTCTGAACGATCAGCAGAAATTTTAGTGTCAGGAGACAACAAAATTAATCAAATAGTATACAGGTAGCTGTAAGTAGGATCCTCTAATTCTAAATTACATTACATACAAGAATATGGTACACTTTTCTAGCACAACACCTGAAAAAAAAAAAAAGAACGACAGGCCATAGTCAGCATTGCTGGAGCAATAGTGCTCTCTCCCTCTCAGCCTTGCATGGAACCAAGCGCACAGTTCCATACAAAGATTTTAATTTTTTTTTTTTTAAACGCTTAAGCATGGCTACTGACATTAAACTTGAGGATTATATATTATACATGTATAAAGAATGATATATTTAATATCAGTGTACAAAAATACAGTGTGCTGCATTTCCCAGGGCCTGTACAAGAGCCGCCATTGGCTAAGCTACAACCCTAGTTAGAAAAACTATATGCTTATTACAAGCCCAAAGGCTCTTAAAGGGAGAAAAATTTCCCCAGTTAGGAAAAATATGGAAAACTACAAGAGAAGTAATGAACAATTAAAATGAAATATTCAAGAATTGTAATAACTTTAAAATACATCTTTTATATATGAACTATAAAAAGGCTTATCCCAGCCTGTTCAACATAACATTCACTGCAAGTTTGAATTTGTGAAGTTCCACCAATTCAAGTACCAGGTCATATTGAGCCTTATGATGGAGAAGGCATGACTATTATAATTAACTGCATATCTAATATTACGAATAAGATGATACTACCCGAGAAGATCTGAATTCAAAGAATGGTATAACTTATGCAACACAAACTAACTGAATGACGACGCCAGATATTAATATCTAGATCATGAAAAAGAATTTTAAATAACATTATCAATGCGGACATCAGGATGATGAGGAGCCATTGTCTTTGACCTACTTACTATCATACTTTGAGTTCAGTTAGGGTTCAAATTTCATGGACCACAATTGCACCATGCACTAATTTCAGCTCTCTCTCTACTAAGAGATTTAGCAACACCAGATCTACTTTCCGATTGAATTGATGCAAAGAGGGTAGAATCATCTACATATGGAACAGGCTTATTTCCAAGGCCAAACCACATGTCATGTGTATATAGTATTAAAGTAATAGGCCAAGAACACTCCCTTGAGGAACACCAGATATCACATTCCTATATTCTATGGTGCCCATCAACAACTACTATTTGCAATCCATTACTTAAAAATTCAATCAAGTTACTACGAAAAGACCCAACAACTCCCAACTCTTGAGTTTGAAAACAAGTGCCTTATGATCTATAGTCAAAGGCAGTACTGTACTAAAAACAGGGCCAATCATACAAACTTCCCAACCACAATCAATGGATTTCTGTACAGCACTGGAGATTGTAAGAAGAGCTTATGAAAGCCAAATTGCAAACAGATGATTACATTCAGTAAACCTATTCAAAGTTTTGCCAAAAGACATTCAAAAACCTATATATGGGAGTTATGGAAATTTGACGGTAACCACTGGACTCTGGATCACAAACACATTTACCTAATGTAGTAACATTACCAATTCTCCACCACATGCTTGAAGACCCTCTTCTTGCTAACATGTGGAAAATAAGATAATTTGGGAGCTCAGAAATCTAAAATGCCACTTGGGTCTACACTTCCAAAATCAAGTTCCATCTAGAGCTTTAATTTCATGAGACTGAAATGCTAAACTAATAAGTTTAGCCTAGGGGAAAACAAGAATGATTACAAACAAGTTGTACAATCCTCTTATTGTTGAGCATCAGTCAAAAGGGGTTTCCTTTTGCTTTGGACAGTGAGGGACAAAGCCATCTGGTTGAGTAAAGTAAGGATCTATATCCACACCTTTGTGCAGATTCAAGGGTAGCCCACAACTTATGCTCCTGGGTTATAACAGAAAGGGTTCTTTTTATGGTTAAATTGTAGTCATTTTCAGTTGAAGCAAACTAAGAAAATGCTCTTAGCCGAGTAGGCTATGGTTATTCCCAGTGAAACTATCTATTACCCATCCAAAGATTTTAAGCTGCTGCCTCTTCCAAATTAGCACTTCTGCACCCATCATTCAACCAGAATTTTAATCTTACTCTTGCATTTTAGCACACAAGAAGGGATATGCCTATCAATTATGTTGACCATTTTCTCATTCAATAGAACAGGCTCAACACTACAGCATTATACAACTCTGACTAAATAACTAAAATGCCATTTCAGTCTGCTTGAGATTTTTTTTCTTATGAATCTTACATGACTAAGACATCAGGGACAGACTCCTCAGTCTTAAATATTATTAATGAAACAAAGGCATAATCGGACGTACCAAATGGAGAACCAACCTTATTTTTGATAATGCCAAAGTAGTCAGTTCCCAGACCTGTGAGTAGCTTTACTTATGATTTGTTCACAGCCTGATTCAGAGGCAGAGTCCAAAGCCCTTAAGCCACAGCAATCAGTATGAAACAATTTAACCTCTATATGGTGAGCATTTAAAAAACCAACAAACAAAAGATGCCTTTCTACCATCACGTATCTTAGCCATAACAGTAAGAAGACTATCTACGATAGAATCATTCATGGATTCAAGTAGATCAAACACAAAAGTTGTTATGCCTGCCACAAACTTATAACCCGAACCTCACGAGTGACTTGTGTGTATTGCACCAACTAGGGGAGGACCAGATACTCTACTTCTCTTTATTTAGTCACAGTTGTATAATGCTGTAGTGTTGAGCCTGTTCTATTGAATGAGAAAATGGTCAGCCTCCCTCCTTGCGAAGGACTGAGGAAACTGGTGGCCTTCTTCCCGAAGTTGGGTAAAAGGAACTAAAGTTTCTTCTGCATCAGCTTAGGCTTGCACTCTTTGATTCTATGATTCACTCTTAGATTTCTTCGTCTTTTTAAAACTCCTCCCACTGCAAAGGAGGCCACTCCCTACTAGGGATGACTGCGAGCAGTCATGCACCCTGTAAAAAAGATAATTCTAGCTTTCTCCTTGTGTACCAGAAGCAACGGAAGTCTTTCTTACATGGAAGAGGAAAAAAAAAAGTAGAAAAGTCAAATGCAGCACTAACACAAGAGTTCACAGCTACAGCTTAATTCATTGGAGAGTTGCTCTACCGGTAACCAACTATTTTTTATAAGTCTAAACAGCCGTTTCAGGTTTGCCAACATCATACTGCTATTAATGGTCAATGGTTTGTATGGTGTAAGAACAAAAACTGACTGTAGAAAGCAGGAGACTAATCTTGGATGACTTTTATCCCTTTCTTCTCAAGCATTACTAAGCATTACTAAAACTTCCATTGAGAGTGCCAGAACTTTCCACAATCCTAACGGATATGTCTAAAACTTCATCAAAACTCTAGCAAGTGTAGGGAGAGAACTGATGAAAGGTAGGCAGTATCCTGTCTGAAAGACCTTTACCACCCACATTTTTGCTTGGTTCCTGCTACGTTGCCATGAGTTTGACAGGCATTCCCACAACTGCAGCAGCTGGAATGGGGGATAATTGTTCTTGGCGTCCCTTTTCTCCCTATACCTTCTTTCTTGGCTCTGGACGAAAGATTTTAAATGGGGAAATAATCTCAACCACCCTTTTCAGGCCAGATGACTTTTTTTGTATAGTGAGTTTAGAGGGACTTAGGCCTCAAAGCCACAGCCTGTTGGGCGACTAGTCTTTACTCTCCTCCTTCTATCTCGACTTACCCTCATGTCCTGCTGCGGGAACAAAAGACATCGCATCCAGCACTGAAAAATTTTGCACTAAAAAGGGCGGCCTTCTGTCCTACATAAATGGAAAACTGCCAGCATTGCATCTCTGCTTTAGGACCCAGTTTGCTCAATGGTAGACAGATTGGCTCAAATTAATAAATGATTGATAATTACCTGGCATCATAACATCAATGGTCATATTTGTCAATTGGGGTGCGCACTTAGTAATGAATTAAGTTAGAAAACAGTAATGAAGACCGCAAATAACAATGAAGCATTTAAAATTCAAAATATTTAAAAACTAGTAAGGAGGCCAGCTTCCAATACAAACTTATAAATGCCAAAGGCATCATACTAAAATGTCTCCTACATAAATCTTGGTGAGGATGTACCTGCCACACTCATTACGAGCTTCAAAGGGGATCTGTTCTCCGATATGCACAACACTGGGACATTCAATAAGTACATGCCCAACAGTCAGGGAACCAAGCAATCATTGCCCAATGGCAGACACCCACCAGTAATCAGAAAATTAGTGTAAAACTTGTGCTCAATTCTAGGGTGACAGAGGGTAGTTTCCAATCTTCTAGGCATATTACGTATTTCAATTGGGGTATATCATTTGCAATCGCCATCTTATTCTGGTCAAGAATTCCAGTAATGTTGCCAAATATCACCAAGAGAAACTTTGTACAGATGAAAAAGGTCATCACATGGGAGGTATCTTCCAAGAAATAACGGACTGCTTTTGCCCTGGAGAGAAAGATCCATGAATTTCCTACTTTATCTTCTGAGGGATGTGAAACTCTGCAAAATGGTAGACTGCTCCCCATACATGGTCAAACCTGGGGTTAGCCTGGAGATACTATTATGACACAGATAACATTGCAGTGGATTTGAAGCCATGAATCAAGTGCCCGATTATTCTAGATTCTTCTGGATCCCTTTTGTCAGCTCTTCAATTGAATCATTGATTGGCAAATGTGCGAGTGGAAGAGTTCTCCGGGACATAGAATCTACATTGTCTGGAGAGGGCAGAGGATGAGCTAGTTCTATTAACCAGAACAAAAGTTGCTAGGTCCTGTAATTTGAAGGTCTACCTTTTTCAACGCCAGCCGAGTAGCTTTGAACAAGGGAATTCTTGATTAAGGAAAGAACCCTGGGGAGTGTCATATTGTAGGTCAATAAAAGGCTAAGACTTCCTTGAATGGGTTTAGACTAAAGTACTATTTCATCTAATTCCCTAATTACCATAAAGGTTGATCAGTTTCACGACTGTCGATGACAGTAGCCGGAGGAAGGAATTTCCACTCGTTTATGGTAGGACTGTTGGAGGTCTAGTACTGAATCAAGTCGTTATCTTTAGTACAAGAAGATACTGCAGGACTTTTATTATTACTATCATTATCATTGAGGAGAAGGCTTGTTAACATTTGATGGAGATCTTGCACGTTCTACTGTAAACCATTCAAGTTATTCTAATCAAGAGTTGGATGGCAAATAGACCTACGGTGTCCAAAACAGCAGTCTGAAGCAGTACAGTAAGGTCCTTCCTAGCGAGGAACTGTGAGAAGCTAAGCGTTCCTTCCAGGGAGACTCCTTAGTAAAACTCTTTGAGGATAAGGAGTTTTCTTTTAAAGCTTTTCTGTATTAGATTTGAACTGTAGGTTTCAAAAGCCTGCAGACTGCCCCAAAGAAGAAATTTTAGTGAGACTAAGACTTCTTGGAAGAAGGAGAGGACATATTGGGAACAGCCACATACGTCTTAACTGATTGCCATGAGGTAGAACTCAACATTCTCTCTCTGCATTACCATGATCACCAAGAATGGTGGTCACTAGTCACATTATGCTAGTGTCCCTGGGGCTTGTGATTGTTTAGTTCCTGTCCAGGAAGAGCGAACGTAGTGATTGGGATTCTTTTCGGGGAGAATACTTTCAAGAAGCGTCTCTTTCAGGACATGTCGGAATCAAGGTGATCATTATCTTCAATTGGAATGAAATCTAGAAGATTGGTAAGTGTGAGATTACCTATCTCTAGGAGAAGAGGGAGAAGTACTAGTTCTCTTTGTTTGTGGTAAACAAGAGTGGGACGACTGATCACTTAAGTGATTTTTCTTAGGGTGTTAATGTTTCACATGGTGAATGAGCAGGAAGGTGTGAAATGCCTGTGGTTCTCCATCTCTTAATGGTGTACAGGCAATTTCGGTTGTTCGGAAGAACCTGAAATAACGTTGGATACCTCCTCCTTCCTTGCAGATCTCTTGGATGGGCACTGTCAACAATACTTCTCAGGAACATCCAAGTAGAAGAGGGACCACAGTCCTGACAACTCAGAAAAGCCAATTGTTCCTCCCAGGATCTGAAGGCCAGCAGTCTTCAGGGAGCCAACATTTCCAAGGGGGGCAATTATTGGGAAGCTGTTCTTCCCAATAATTGTCCAATGGTTTGTAGTGTAGGAACAGAACTCTTTGAAAGCAGAAGTCGATAACTGGTCTAGACTTCCGGCATTGGATTGAACGGGAAGAATGAGAATGGGGAGGTCTTCAGTCAGACTGTGCTCATGCCTATAAGGCTCGTGATAGTTCAACACTTGACTGGGGAGTGGATTCTGGGAGAAAACTTTAAATGAGGATCTTTTTTGGTTCTCCTGTGATGGAGGTGATCATGATAGTCGCTTAGAATGAGACCTGGAAGAGAAAGCCCTTCTCTCATGGGGAGTGATATTAGGAAGTGTAAGACTACCTACCTTTTGGAAAAGGAGAGAGTAGTACTACATCTCTTTGCACATGGGGAACACGACTAGTCGATTGCCAATGAAATGATCATGCTTAATTTGTTAGTGTCTCATGCAGAGAATAAACAGATGTGAAGAGTCAGGATTCTCCTTCGCCTTATGGACAACAGACTTGATCTCCGAGATGGGTACTCTGTTTTTAGTCTCAAGGGAGTGTCTAGGCCAAAGAGGGACTGCAGTTTAGACCAATAATACTTGAGATGATGTTCTTACAATTCCAATCCCAGAAATTTGCACACGAGGGTCCGAGTTAGTTACCACATTACTTCCCACATTAAACCATATCTGGGAATTTACTGAAGTAAGACTTCTGTGCTTTGGAGATAATCATCTTCGACTTCCTTGAAGTAGCAGAACATCAAAACGCAAAAGGTGGCACACCAGATTACTAGACAGAAATGAGCTGGGCCACTTACCTCCTTTCTTCGCAGTAGTTTAGGATGTCTTAGGCACTAGGCTGGCCAGGGCACCAACCACTCATTGAGGTACTACCGCTAGTGTGTTATTGGATACTTTCACTGGCCAAACAGTACTTCAGAAATTTCTCAGCAGACTGGGAGCCTTAAAACCCAAGCAAAGGTCTGATTAATCAGGTCAAAATCCTTGTGAGTATCAATCAACAACGGAAGATACAGCAGGGAAAAAGGGTTGAGAGAGAGGGAGGGGTGTATTGCCCTCAACGGGGAAGGACCAAACTACCTCATTCTTAGAATCATATCTGGAGGGCATGGCACAATCTCTCTTCCTCAGAATGGTTCCCGCAGAGCAGGGGGTCACCAACCTTTGAAGCTAAAAGCAATTTATTCAGAGAATCATAAAAAAGTACATCTGTCAGAGCCACACCAATGAAAACAGGTCTCCCGAGATCTAAAATCAAAATCTGCTGTACTTTAGACAAAACAGAATATAGTTCAGTAGACATGCTTTAAAACATAAGCATGGTGATATTCTTCATTTTACTTACGTTCAGAACGCATAATAGATATATTTCTTCGAGCATTATGTTTTCATATAAACGGCTGCACTCGTAAAAAATCTGACAAATCTTTATAACATTTAGTACTAATACAGTAGTATCTAAGATCATTGTAATGATCATAAAATACAAAAACATTGCTACACTTCATTAGTGGTAGTTATAAGATCGTACCTTTTATAATTGAAGGGGGAAGAAAATTACATGATTACATTCACATAGCAAAAATTATGTTATGTTTCGTATTATTTTCATACATATACTATAATGCAGGCCCCACAAAAAAAAATTGTAATATTAACAGTACCAGTGATTTTTGTGGTAGTCACACTATTATTAAGGGCAAGCAACATGACATTCATGTAAAACATATCTCTTCCTGAAAAGTTAAGAGGAAACTCATTACTGAAAATCAAAATATAATTTCATCTAAGGTAATTAATGAGAGATTTGTTCCTGTGATTCCTTGGAGAGCTGTTCAGTGTTTATACAGTAAAATGTACTTTTTCAATTTTAAGCAATATCTCAAGATCTGTGTAATCTATTTAATTTTCCTTTTATGAGATTCATTCATGAAAATATTTGCTCTCACAAATAATTGGATCTGAAAATGGAGAGAATCCCAGATGCAACCTTCTTGTTATTTTTGTAGTCGTCTGGTAATCATTTTAAACACCTAAAACCATCTTGTATAGTTTTTTTCAGCTTTAGTAGTATTCCCAATTGTGTTGACCAGCTAACGTGGTTTAGTGTGCTTCTAAGACTGGATTAGAGTAAATAAATCAAACTTTGAAGCCTCTATTCTTCAGAAAACATTAGTAAAGGCTGTCAAATTTAGTGGAGAATTATCTGCCCAATATGATGATATAAGAAGACAGGGTTGCTTTCCGTTTTGAAATCTTGGGAACGTCCTTTAAAATCTATTTTCATTTAGAAAAAGCAGTTTGTAAAGCATAATCATCTATCAATTCGTAGATTCTTTGTATTTCTTTAGTGGTGGAAAGCAAACAAATGCACTTTTCTCAAGATCTCTGACAAACACTACAAGCTTTCTTTCAGATGACAGCACTTACTCTAAAATGCCTAAAGCAGTTTCCTTTTCCTTGTAATTTCAGGTTAAAATTATATTTAAATGAGAATTATTTAATATTTCAAGTGTTTGGAACTATTTACATATAGGTAAAAAGGTTAGTTAAGTTTAGAGCCGCCAAAGTGTCTTTAAAGAGCAGCAGGTTGGTACCCTAGCCCCAGAGTATCCAACTATTGTAGATACAAAAGATGAAACTTCCATCTTTCTTCCTCGAGGGAGGAAAGAAAATTCTAAAGAATTATTTCGTCATCAGCTTGAACATGGCTTCTGATGCACACGCATTACGTTCAGACTCCAACCACTGCAAAATATGTGGCTCTCTCCACTGGCTTGCAAAAAATTACAAGGTAATGAGGGTCCACCATCTGTTTCCTAAGTAAGGTCTGCAACTACAGTATTCCTTACTGGGCAAAGCCACACGTCTGGGTTAAAGGTAGACATCAAAGCAAGTAATCAAACACTGATAATATAAAACAATAGTGGACAAGACAGACGCAGCAGAGTACATGTACACAGCTGCGGCCGAAGTTAAAGAGTGAAGGTTGCTCTACCTGGCGACCAACTTATGTTTATCTTGTTAAGGGTTTAACAGCCATTAAAGCTTTGCTACCATAATACTATTAAAGGGTCAATGGTTTGTACTACATATAGGAACAAATTCAATCACTTCAACAAATCAAATTGTTATGAGATGTCAGAACTGCTTGGAACACAAATAGGTCCTGGTTTTATTAAAGAATACTACAATATTAGTTAAAACATTAGAACTTTTATAATTAAATGGACCTTTGCAAATGAAGCAACTTTGAATCCCATGTATTATTGTAGAAACCCACTATTAACAGTTGCAGATTCTAATAATCCAGTTTAGCTCATATCACAGCATCTGCCCAAGGAACCTCCCCCTCCACATAGTTCTGAAAAAATTTACAGTTGGAGAGCATTCTTAATATTAACTCCTTTATTTCTATTGCATTATGCACTGAATTGCTGTAGTTAAATATTTTTAAGCAATAGAGAATGTTTTATATTTATAAGCTTATTAAAATACTCACTACAGTTTTTGTAAGAACTTTCCAACAATTTTAATCCTTAAATAAATCTATAACCTAATGAATATGCAACAAAACAATTCATCAGTTATAACTTAAAAGGTTGACTGTCAAGTAAGTTATTTTTTCCAAACCTTTACTGGTGCAGGGAGACGTATGTTGACATGTCACAAATTAAATTATATGTACTACAAGTGTTCTCCTTTGCTGGGAATGTGACAAAATCATTTTACCCGTCGACCTAAGATATCAAAATTCCTGATGATCATTCTTGCTCTTTCATCTGTCATTTCTTCTCTTTCTCCTCTGCTAAGCCGTCTTCACTTTACGGTTTTCTTTTTTTTGCTCCGATTTAACCTCCTTCCCTAGAATTAAATATAAGTATTTATTTTACCTGACAAAATTTCAATTTGACGAGAAAAAAAAAAATTATATAATGCAGCAAAGGTGGCAAGTTTGTGAAGCATATAATCTATTGCTAAAATGAAAATCTTGCACACTGCACTAATATGACAAATTCATAGGTAATTTGTATTTTTCCTAACTATACAAACCTTAGCTATTTAATATGGGTAATTACTTTCGGCGTAGCTGAAATGAAGAGCCATTAGAATTTTAACGAGGGTTTATTACCCCACTGCTAGTTAGCCGGGGGGGGGGGGGGGGGGGGGTGTGTTTTACTTGCTCTCTCCTCCCCCCCCCCCCCCCCCCCCGTGCTTGAGCTCACTTTGCTTAGAGTTAGGACTTCATGGGGGATAGGGCTGGCAGGCAAGTTTGATCAAATAGCTAAGGTTTGAATAGTTAGGAAAAATACAAATTACCTACGAATTTGTCATTTGTTCTGTAACTGAAATACAAACCACACTATCTAATATGGGTGACTCACCCCTTAGGAAGGGTGGCAAGTCCCAGCCAGTACTGGCTTTTGGCTTTGCCCGGGGACTCCGTATCCGAGTGTGTCAGCACTCAAAAATAAATAGTCCCTGCACCTTAAGCTAGGAATCTCCCAATACCACCTCGTCAGGGTATGGGGACGTGACAGTATTAGCTTAATACTAGGAACACAAGGAAACATGGTTTACCTGCAGTGGTTCCGGGTCAGCTGTGCAGAGAACCCAGGATGCTGCTTTCCCAAAGAAAAGGGGGGATGAAAAAAAGAATAAGGGCCAGACATACCTTTTCATTCATGCAGACTGAGACTGGGTAACAATGCCCTCAACCTTCTGCGACTTTTCCATTAAGGAGCCTGAGGTTTTAAACCAGCTGTTGTGCAGCCATCACAGGGACGATAGAGTACGTATCGAGCCTCTTGTGGGTCACGTCTTGCAGGTAGTGGGCTGTGAAGGTCGTCTGACGATTCCACACCCCAGCTTGTAGAACCTGCGTCACTGAAAAGTTCTTCTTTAAGGCCAGGGATGTAGCTAACGCCCGACATCATGTGCTCTAGGGCGACGTGACGTGGGGGGGTCAGGATTCAGGGACAGATGGATCACCCTACGAATCCATGCCGAGATGGTATTCTTGATAACCCTCCTCTTAGTTCTTCCAGTGCTCACAAACAATGCCTGCACTTGGGGACGAACGGCAGCCGTTCTTTTGAGATACAGCCTCAGACTCCTCACTGGACACAGTAGGAGATGGTCTGGGTCATCTGTTACAGAACGAAGACTCGAAATCTGGAAGGAGTCGAACCGAGGGTCCGGCACTCCCGGATTCTGAGTCTTGACAACAAACTCAGGGGCGAATCTGAACGTTACCTCCCCCCATCCCCTTGAATGGGCGATGTCATAAAAGAGACCATGAAGTTCCCCGACTCGCTTGGCCAAGGCCAAAGCTAGTAGGAACACAGTCTTCCAAGTTAGGTGGCGATCTGAAGCCTGGCGTAATGGTTCGTAGGGAGGTCTCTTAAGAGACCTGAGAACTCGAACCACGTTCCATGGAGGAGACTGAGGGCAGGTAAGTTCATAACTTTGTATGAGTAGGGAAAGTTCCAGCGAGGAAGAAATGTCCACTTCTTTGAGCCTGAAGGCTAGACTTAAGGCCAAGCGATATCCTTTCACTGCCGAGACTAAAGGCGCATTTCTTCCCGCAAATACACGAAGAACTCCGTTATTGCTGGAATAATGGCATCGAGTGGAGAGAGACCCCTTCCACGACACCAACCACAGAAGACTCCCCACTTCGCCTGGTAGACAGATGCGGATGACATTTGCAAGTGTCTAGACATCCTGCTCGCAACTTGTTGCGAAAATCCTCTCTCAGCGAGGAGATGCAGGATAGTCTCCAGGCGTGAAGTCGTAGCGAAGCTATGGCTTTGTGGAAGATGTTGGCGTGTGGTTGTTTGAGTAGCTCGTGTCGTGGAGGGAGTTCTCTAGGAAGTTCCGTTAGGAGTTGCAGAAGGTTTGGAAACCATTCCGCGTGATGCCATAGCGGAGCTATAAGGGTCATCGAAAGATTGACCGATATTCTGGTCTTGTCGAGCACCCTCCTCATCAAACAGAATGGGGGGAAAGGCGTACACGTCGATGTTGTCCCACCGTTGTTGGAAGGCATCTTGCCAGAGCGCCTTGGGATCCGGGACTGGGGGGGAAGTACCTGTACAGATCCAGTCGGGGAACCCCACAAAGTCAGTACTTTGTTAGCTACTAGATAATCCAAAGACCACTCTGTACTCACTATCCGAGACGCTCTGCTCAGACTGTCGGCGAGCACATTCCTCTTGCCTGGAATGAAGCGAGCCGATAGTGGAATCGAGTGGGCTTCGATCTATCTCAGTATCTCTACTGCAAGATGGGATAGCTGCTTTGAAAAGGTACCTCCTTGCTTGTTGATGTAAGTCACTACTGTAGTGCTGTCGCTCATCACGACCACAGTGACCCGCCAGGTATTGTTGGAACTGTTGAAGGGCCAGGAATACGGCCTTCATTTCTAGCAGATTTATATGGAGGCACTTTTCTGATTCTGACCACAGGCCTGAGGACCTGTGTTACAGAACGTGGGCCCCCCACCCTTTCTTTGAGGCTTCCAAAAACAGCATCAAATCCGGGGGGAGGACGAGAAGATCCACTCCCCTTCGTAGGTTCTCGTCTGTCACCCACCACTGAAGGTCCGTCTGTTCCGCAGGACCCATAGGGATCATGACATCCGGGGAATCGTGACCTTGATTCCACCGAGACTTGAGTCGCCATTGGAGGATCTCATCCTGAGGCGACCGTTAGGAACTAGACGGGCCAAGGATGAGAGGTGACCGAGGAGACTTGACCATGATTGGGCTGGAAGCTCTTCTTGTCTGAAGAAAGGACTTGCGACCCTTCTCAGCCTTGCTATCCTGTCGTCTGATGGGAAGGCTTTGTGGAGATTGGTGTCTATGATCATGCCTACATATACCAATCTCTGAGTGGGAAGCAGAGAAGACTTCACAAGATTTACCATGATCCCCAGATCTTGGCAAAGTCCCAGAAGTTTGTCTCTGTGTCGAAGAAGGGCTGACTCAGAGTCTGCTAGGATCATCCAGTCGTCCAGATAACGGAGGAGACGGATGCCGATCCGTGTGCCCACGACGATATTAGGGCGAGCACTCTGATGAAAACCTGTGGTGCTGTGGAGAGACCGAAACACAGCACCTTCAACTGGTACACCTTGTTGTTGTTGAATTGAATTTAATTGAATATGGGATTGTTGTTGTTGAAGAAGGATGGACTGGGATCTGGAATAAGTGTCTTTCAGGTCCAGTGTACACGTGAAGTCTAGCGGTCTCACTGCAAGTCTGACACTGTAAGTGGTCTCCATGCTGAACGGTGTCTGCTTGACAAACCTGTTCACAGAGCCGAGAGGTCCAGCCACCAGACGCCTTCTTTACAAGAAAGTCGACTGAAGAAGCCTGGGGACCCGTCGACCTCTTTGAGAGCGCCCTTCTTCAACATGGTCTGCACTTCTGCCCAAAGGACTTGCCCCCTTGCTGATCCCATGGCAAGGGAGCTCAACGACACTGGATTCGCTGTCAGGGGAGGTACAGATGTAGTGAACAGGACGTGATATCCTTGACTGAGTACGAAAATCGTCCAAGAAATGGTCCCGAGTTGCCGCCACCTGTTTGCGCAACTTTGAAGGCATCCCCCCACTGGTGGACATGCAGGGGGACTGCCAATACTAGCGTTAGGGGCCTCTGCCGCTCCCTCTAGGATTCTTTCCTCCCCTGTCTTCGCTGTAGCTGCCGGTTTCGTGGTCTTGGTAGGACGTGGTTGCTGGGTTGCTGGAGGTTTATAGGGCTTCGATGTTAGAGCTCTATGTAGGAGAGAGTCCTGGTTGGACTTCCTCCACCTCTCAGCCGCCTGCTCCACGTCCTTAGGCTCGAACAAGTTCTTCCCCATAATGGAAGAATGTCTTTGCCTGCTGATCTCTGTACTGGGGACCTTTTGATGGAATCTCTCAGACACCGCATCTAGACGTTTCAAGATGGTATTAGCCCACAAGTTCGAGACTTGGTGGGCTAGAAACTCTATTGTATAAGTGCCTGAGAGTAAAAAGGTCTCCATGGCCTTCCTGGTACTCTTTGGACAAGTCCTCTGATCGTAACAGGATGCCCAGAGACCCTAACCAGATGTCCAGCCACGAAGTTGCCTGCATGGCACACTTCGCTACCTTCTCCTGGCTAAGGATCTCCGTTGCCGAGAACGAAACCTACTAGTTGGAGTCTCTCTCTAGACAGACTCCCCTGGTAAGCTCTTCCAAAGAGTGGTGTAGGGGAAGAGCTAAACAAGTCTCCTCCACAATGTCAAAGTACCTCCTCTGATGGACACGAGGAGGTGGGAGGAGTTTGTTGCCGGCGCTGGATTGGCTGGAGAAGGCAAGCTCGGAGAGCTGGGCTTCGACCTTGTCTCTGGCGCTCTTAACCCCTTGAGGCCAGGGCAAAGCTGCGCTGGCCTTTGAGGGTTTTTGAGTACCGAAGACTCGGTCCAAGACCGTGTTCTTGCCCTCACGAGGGGGAATCTCTGGATCCGCAAACCCATTGAGATTCCTCATAAGGGTCAGAACCTGCCAGAACGCATGCTCTGACTCCTGCAGCTCCCCTCCTGAAGGGCTAGCAGCGAAGTCTCCTGTCCCCAAACACTCTTCTTGGGGGGACTCGTGGATGTTCTCCGAGTGCTTGGCTAGCTCCGGTCTAATCCTTGAGGATGACTTTGGCAAAGTCCTGAGTCCTTCGACTCCCTCCTGGGAAGGATGCAGGACTCCAACAGCGATGGCGGGAGGCTCTTCTCCACCCCTACCTGAGAAAGACTTTCCAGCGCAAGGTGGGGTTTCCCTCATTGGTGCGATGGGGGAACACCCCACCTTGCGTGACTCCCGAGGACGGGAAATTTTCGTCCGAAGGGGAGGGAGTGAAAGTCTGGGGGGTGAGAAGGACTTCTGAGGAGTAAGCTTCTCCCTTGGAGAAGTTACCACGTTAGACACTCCTCTCTTCCTCTTCAGGGGAGTAGAAGCTGCCAATGATTTGTGGTCCAGCTCAGAGAACAGGCTTAAAAGCCTGCATGACCGCTCTCACCAAGGACCCAAACCAAGGCTGCTGACTGACAGCTGTGCTGTCAGAAACTCCCTCTGGAGGGAAGGGGATCGTTCGATCCCTAGGTGGGGTTACCAAATGAAAAGTCCCTGGACCTATGGGGGGGGGGACAGTTTCTCGGGAGAAACCGATCTAATGGGAGCTTCGGGCCATGGTAGAAGAGCCCTTGGGATTTTTTCCTTTCAAAGAAACCTTCGAAGGAGAAATATCCCGTCTGGACTACTACTTCCGGCAAGGCAATTTTCATTAAAAAACCTAAAAATTTCATTTACATCTTTGTTTATCTATTAGGGGCAAAAAAAAAAAAAATACTTTTGATAGTTAAATGTGATTCACATTATTACATAGCAAAAATACAATTGTAAAAACTATGAAATTGTGGCATCCATCTTAAGATTTTGATATTTTTTTTCTATATCAAATGTTTAAATTCCACAACCAGGATTTATATGCTTGTTCGTATAAATCTAAGTGGGTGACAACACAAAAAATACAAGCAGCCATACAACAAATAAAGTAATATTACTAATGATCAAACTATTTGTAATGCATCAACTACAAAAATTACTAATAAAACTTGAGAAAAGAAAATTCTTTATATTGAGAAACTGAAAATATCCTCTCCAACTACTTGGATATTTTGACTTACTTATAGGATTATCATTATTATTATATTATTAGTACTGCCTTAATAATACCAGTTTCTAACCTATGTTGGAAGAGCAGGATGCTACAAGCCCTAGGGATTAAATACAGAAAATAGGCCAGTGATGAATGAACATAAGGAAATATGCTATGAGAAGTAATGATAATGTATGAAAAATAATGTAATTCAAAGATTAGTAACATAGAAATAGATCAGTTATATAAAAATTAAGGATATAGACTATCAACTTGATAAAAACATGAATTTTTAATATTTTATATTTTTCCTGATAATTCAAACCCAAGACCTTTAATAGGAGTAGGACTAAAATAAAACTGCTATGGCCATAAAGCTTTTTAGAGGTTAACACAGGTACCAGCCGCATGGCGGTTATGTCTGCTCACCAAACAAACAGCGTTAACTTCACTGACCTTGACCTAGGACTTGCAGAGTGGCTGAGGTGGGCAGTGTAACCTAAAGTCTTAGGTTTGTATGGTTAAGAAAAATAAAAATAGTTTTAATACATGTAATTTACTCATTATGCAGTAAAATCCTTTGACCTCTATCAGGAGACATACAGTGAACCCTCGTTTATCGCGGTAGATAGGTTCCAGACGCGGGCGCGATAGGTGAAAATCCGCGAGGTAGTGACAGCATATTTACCTATTTATTTAACATGTATATTCGGACTTTTAAAACCTTCCCTTGTACGTAGTACTGTTAACAAACCACCCTTTAATGTACAGAACACTTAATGCATGTACTACAGCACCCTAAACTAAAACAGGCACAAATATTAAAGGCGATTTTATATCATGTGTTTCCTAAACACCTAAAAAGCACGATAAAAAATGGCAACCAATGTTTTGTTTACGTTCATCTCTGATCATAATGAAGAAACAAACTCATTTAGTGTACACATATATGTATAGGTTAGTTTTTGCATCGATTATATTGATTATACAGTACTGTATGTTGATTTTTTTATTACCAATGTTTTAGTTTACGTATTTTTCTTAGGACTTCCAAATGAAATCTTTTTCTTTATGACACCGCCTGAAACGACGGCGTGTACGCTCAGTAAACAACCACGCTCAGAACAAACAAGGCATTTAACGCGCATGATGATAGTGATAAATAATGATACAGTACATACAGTATTTACAGTAAAAGCATTTACAAAATATGTTACCTTACAAATATAAATTATACAGTACTTGTACGTAGCAAAGCAGGAAAACAATTTGAGAGAGAGAGAGAGAGAGAGAGAGAGAGAGAGAGAGAGAGAGAGAGAGAGAGAGAGAGAGAGAGAGAGAGAGAGAGAGAGAGAGATTGTTTTACGTACGAATGTAAATTTTAAACAAAAAAAATATGATAGGTTACAACATGTAGACTTTTAAAACCTTCTCTTTAACTTAATGCATACAGTACGTACATTACTAAACTATAAAACAGGTTAAAGTAAAAAATAAAGATTGTTACTGTACTGCCCACGAAAGAAGTTCAAGAAAAACTTGAATGACGATGGCGATGAATTTGCTGCACAGTAGAAATGATGATGATGAAGCTGATGATGTGTTCTACTGTGCAGTCAATGATAGTATTTTACGTCTCTTCAGACGGAGGTGCCTTTTCCTGGGACACCTCTTCAACTTCTTCAATTTCTTCCGAAGGCGTACTAGCAGGAGGAACTGGCTCTTTTTTGCGAGGCTGGAAGAACATTGTGATCGGAAGTTGTTGCCGCTGCTTCTTTTTTCGATCTAAGAGCATCTTGTAGGGAGTCATGATGTCATCGACCTTATTTGAGAATTGCATCGAGCGAACCATATCCTCGTCCCACTCTTGTAACATTTCTTTCGCCTCCTTCATATGGTTGCAGAACTTGGCAAGCCGTTCTAATGTTAAGCCCGTTTCTTCGACATTTTCTTGGGTCTCTTCCTGGGCACCCTCACTCTCTTCCTCACTTGCCGATTTCGTCAGGTCTTCGAGGTCTGCGTCAGTTAGGGGCTGGGAATGGCAGTCCAACAACTCGTCGACGTCTTCAGTCGTCATGTCGCCAAACCCGTCACCTCCAATTATGGCAGCCAACTGCACAGATTTCCGTATTGCAGAGTGTTGGATTTCCGACGGAGTAAATCCCTTGTCGTCGTAAACAATCTCGGGCCACAACTTCTTCCAGCTCGCATTCACGGTTGCAGGTTTCATCTCTTGAAGTGCCTTTTGAATATTCTGCAGGCACGTGGCTATGGTGTACTGCCGCCAGTACGCCTTCAAGTTGAAATCTTCATCCTCGTCATCTTGGGCAGCATCCACACGCAACGAGGTCCGCCAAGGTATTCTTCGTGTAGAGGGCCTTGAACGCCCTGATAACCCCCTGGTCCATCGGTTGAATTAATGACGTGGTGTTGGGTGGCAGGAACTCAACCTGAACGCCCTCACGCGACAGGTCAGTTGCGTGTCCACCAGCGTTATCCATAAGGAGAAGGATCTTGAATGGCAAGCCCTTCTCTAAGAGATATTCATGGACTTGCGGGATGAAACACTGGTGGAACCAGTTGGAGGTCAGCATCTTCGTAATCCATGCTTTTTGATTATGCATCCAGTACACGGGAAGGAGATTCTTATTTTTATTTTTCAAAGCGCGAGGATTTTTCGACTTATAAATAAGCCCTGGCTTTAACAAAAATCCAGCAGCATTGCCACACATCACGAGGGTAACGCGATCCTTGAATGCCTTAAAGCCAGAGGCTTTGGCTTCCTCTTTGAACAGGAAAGTTCGCGACGGCATTCTCTTCCAAAACAAGCCGGTTTCATCCATATTAAACACTTGTTCCGGCTTGTATCCACCTTCAGCGATAATGTTCTTGAAAGTCTGGTTCACGTAAGTTTCAGCAGCGGCAGTGTCAGCGGAAGCAGACTCCCCATGCAGGGAAACGCTTTTCAGGGCGAAGCTTTTCTGAAACTTCGCGAACCATCCTTTGCTGGCGGAAAAACGTTGTTTCTGACGCTGGGAATCAGTGGAGGTCCCTGGTTGAGGTTCATCTACATCATCATCATCTTCAGCAAGGTCGCCATCGTCGTCATGAGGTTCCTTTGCCGCAAAATTCTCATACAAGCTCAAAGCCTTTGTTCGGATGGTGTTCGTATCCAACGCTATGTTCTTCTTCCGACAGTCGGCAATCCACACAGCTAAAGCACCTTCCATGCGTACGATCGTTTTATTACGCGTTGTAACGACTCGCTTCGCTGATCTGCTAAAGGTGATTGCAGCAGTCTTTCTAATGTTCGCCTCGTCCTTCTTGATGTAGCGAACGGTGGATTCGTTGATGCCAAAATGGCGGCCGGCGGCCGCGTAACTTCTACCATCTTTTAACATGTCGAGAAGCGTAACCTTCTCAGCTATCGTCATCATCCTTCGGTGGCGTTTAGGCTCACTACCAGCCTTACTAGAAGCAGAACGGTTGGGAGGCATTGTAACAGAAAGTTCAACAAAAAGTTCAACTTAAAACAGTCGCACACAGCACAGATTAAACTTCACAAACTTAAGAACGTCTACTCAGCAATACGCGGAAAGAGAAAGTGAACGATCCAGCCCCGCGAGAACTTTGATGCTGCGGGTAGAAGATGCGGGCAAAACACCAATCACAGGCTAGATAACAAAACTTGAGTTTTGATTCGTCATCTATCAGCGCTTGAACCAATCACAACCCGTCTTACAGTACTATGGTGCGTTGGTTACTCATAGAAGATGTCCCGCGCACAATGAACGTACGTAGATTAAGTACAATACCGTAATAATAAATAATGATAATAATACTGTACAGTAATAATAATAATAATAATGATTAATAATAATAATAATAATTTTATTAACAACAACAACAATAATAATAATAATAATAACAATAATAATAATAACAATAATAAAAATTTACGTACGCTATTTTACGCCTCTCTCTCTCTCTCACTTTCTCTCTCTCTCTCACTCTCTCTCTCGTACGCTTACTGTATTCGAAATGTGATTTTTGCAACAAAGAATATTATTGGATGCAGTACTGTACTACGTACGTATACATACAAAAGATTCATGGAAAAGAAGCACATCCATTACAGTACACACCATTCTAATATGGTATGACTGCATCTGATTTGCGTTTCATGTTCGATTTAATTTTACTACGTACTGAATTATCGTATGATCACATTCTCTTTTCGTGTTTTATTTCTTTCTGTGCTGAATTATATATCATATGTAATGCAATGAACAATCAGTAAGAGCAGATATTACTAATTTAATGGAATTACAGGTAACAAAATATCGTATTTGGTTGTCTTCAGATTTCGCGGTATTTTCGAATTTTCCGGAAAATCCGCGATATGTATATATATATGGGTTATGGGAAAACCCCGCGAAGTGGTGAATCCGCGATTGTCGAACCGCGAAGTAGCGAGGGTTCACTGTATCCTTAAGAACGTGAATTCCCTATAACCAAACTAGCCGTTTTACTGCTCCAGTTAGTACCAATGTACTTTGGTCCTATATTATCATCATTATTATAGTTAACATGCTAACTGACTGAGCATGGGTTAGGCAAGATCTCCAAACACCAGGAACTGGTGAAAGGTCACTGAAGTATCTACTTCCCTGAAGATATGGTTGTTTAAATGTATGGGAATTATGTGAGAAGTGGTGTGTGTACTGTACATTCGCTGAAGAATCTACATCTCTAAGGATATGGTTGCTTATATGTACAGGAATTACGCGAGAAATTGTGTGCATACGGTACATTCTATGCATCCCTACCCTCTTAGGAGTTACAGGGAGATACTTCAATACAAAACCTGTAGTAAAGAAAAGTTACTCTGTAGGGTAGCTTAACTGCATAGATCATTTGGTGTAGCTCCATTACAACACTGCAGCTAAATCCAAGAAAGGGGAAGCAAGGAAAAGGACCAGTCATTCTTAACCTTCATTCTAAGGCTTATATCATAAACTCTATCCAAGACAAGATGCTTCATGTCCTGTGAGGGAGCTAGGCTTACTGTATAACCAGTTAAGCAGCACCACATGTGCCAGGGTAAAGGTCTCCAAGTACATAAGTATACTCCCTTTAGTAGTGGGAGATTGTGGTATCTGGCTCTTTCACTCCTTCCTTCGACATTTGCACAAGAGACCTCCTTCCCAAAGGCTAGGGTAGAGCTGGTACTCCCGACTTGATAGGCTTGCTCTGATAACAGTCCCACCTTCCCAAAGGTTAGGGTAGAGCAGATACTCCTGACTTCAATGACTTGCTCTGTAAACTGTCCCACTTGTGGTTTCGGTAGCAGTATATGAGTAACCAAGTTTCCTGAAGCCAGGAAGAGATGTTCTCAAGAGATAGGTTTTTCACCCTACTGGTGTTTAGGAATATCCTCTGGTGTTCTGATCTCAACTCTTCAGTTATCTTGAAGTAGCATCCTGGTGCCCTTGCAGGCCTTAAAATAGGTCACCCCGACTAGCTGCGTCATAGATGGAGGAGATGGAAGACTAACTTTGGGTCATGGACAGCAAGGTTTTAGGTCTGCCACAAAATCTGAAATTAAGGACAGCAATGGTTTATTCAATTCCTCGAATAACACATTAATTTTGCCTACCGTTTCCATCAAGACTAAAGTGAAAAGGATGGAAATTTCCAAATAGCCTGGGGGTAAAAGGGTTAAGATTACTTGACCAGAGGGGTCAATAGGCCAGGATTCTTTACTTTAGAATCTATCTCCACAAAACCTAGACCTCTTGGAAGAGTAACGATATCAGGAAAACCGCCATGAATGGTCTTGACCAATAGAGATAGGGAAGTGGAAACTAATTTTCTCTCTGCACTCCTTTCAACTCAAGAAGATGAAGAGACAACCTCCTGCCAATATGTGCTTGTGTCCTTGGGGGTCAAGAAAGCTTAATTGATCGATCAGATTTACTGTGATTGTTGTGAATATTTTTTTTCTTGTAGAACGAGTTTGTGGACTCCTTAGATAAATCTTCGGAGTGCACGTTCTGGCCTAATGCCCCAGAACATAGGTCAAGCCAAGATGCAGCCCAAGTGGCTTACTTCGCACCTCATGTTCAGGAGCTCAGATGCTGAAAGGGATGCTCACAACGAAGTGTGTCCAAGTTGGAGTACCCCTGGTCAGCTGTTTGACTGAGGGGTCACATGTCAAGGTTGAGTGAAGCTTTCTCAATCTCAATAACTGTACTGCCTTCGGCATATCAAAGGAAGTGGAAGAGACCAAGGAGGCGGAGCCTGCTCTTGGGGAGCAAGAAGTTCCTGCTACTTGGAAGATAGCCCTTATCCAAGCAGCTTTCAGGCACTTCAACCAGGCCAAAACTGATTAGTCTTAGGTGGCCTCTAGTGTTCCAAAGATCTGGTCTAGGACCATTACTTTGCCCTCCTGGGAGGTAATACCAGGATAAGACAGTTTGTTGTAGGATTTCATACAAGCAAGGAACTGCCAAAATATATGTTCAGTCTCTCTTCGATCTTGTTCTGAACAGAAGAGGGACTTGCTGGCCTTGAAAGGAATTCCTTGTCAGTGTCCACATCATCCACCTCCAAGCATTCATCCATAGAAGCCTGGTCAAGGATGTCAACAAGATCGCGAGAAGGACCCACATCCATGGATCCCTCATCCAACTCCTGAGTGCGATTTCCTTGTCTTAGCATTTTTGGCAACCATTTTCTATTTCTTTGACTGTTTCCGAGAAGGAAAATGCTTATCCAAGACCGAAATTTTCAGAATAGCTTGCGGTTCCTTCAAAACGCCAGACTTGGGGACAAAAGGTTTGATAGGAATCTCCCCAGGGGATCCAAGATCTCTGCTGGTGCTGGGTTGACCGAGATACGCACGAGGAGTTTAGTCTAGACTGCCATCCTCCTTTTCCGTTTAGAAGTCAGCCCATGGACCTCCTTAATCGGAGTTAAAGGAAAACGTTGCAGACTTGGGTCTAAAACAGAGGGCATCCCTTCCTTTGCACTGGGTTTGGATGTAAGGCTCTGTGGTAAGGATGCGCTACTCTGAGAAGTAGTTCTCCTGGGGTTCGAGGGACTCGGACAAGTGAAAAACAACGCCGAACTCTCATGGAATTGGCGAGGTAGTTCTGGTCTGAGAAGGTCGAGGCTGAGGGGGAAAAGCCAAACCGAAGGCCTTTTGGAGGTCTGATAAAGTATCATACCTAGAAATGTTATTTTCATTATAAAATAAATTTTTGAACATACCTGGTGGTTATATATATAGCTTACGTCTCGGACGTCACGGCAGAAAAATTCTAAACTCGCGCCAATCGCCGATTGGATAGCCAGGTATGCTACCCATGCGCCCCTGGTGAGGTACCCAGAAACCATTCCCTCGGTATTGATATCTTCCATGCCTCTAGTCTCTAGAGGGGAGGAGGGGAGGATTTTAATTATATATAACCACCAGGTATGTATGTTCAAAAATTTATTTTATAATGAAAATAACAATTTTAAATGCAAGACTTACCTGGTGGTTATATATATAGCTGATTAACACCTTTGGTGGAGGGTTAGAGACAACCAATATAGTTGGAATTCTGCTTCAGAGTTTCTAAATTACAAAAACTTAAGGGTTTCGTACCTGATAAGGAAGCTGACTTCAATGATAATATGCCATTATGTCTGCTATCTTTATGAGATCCAGCTGTCCTCTCAGGGGGCGAGAAGATCCGTAGGAGCTGCCAACTGGTGATCACACACCTTTGTGACAGGGCCTCCTCTAATACCCATTCCGGGGCATTCTCAAGGAACAAGAAAAACCACCTGACAAATCAATGATTGCGGAAGACTGTAGCTATCTCCACAAGACACCATAAAAACACCAAATAAAAGTTCCAAGAGAGAGAAAAGGTATTAGGATTATGGGAAAAAAGTGGCGGATCCTTCTCCCACTACTGTACCGCTGCTACAAATGGTCACAGAGTATATCAGTCATCATATAGAGTCGGACATTTTTCAAATAGCGTGAGGTGAACACAGATTTGCTTTTCCAGAAGGTTGTGTCCATAATGTTTTGCAAGGAACAATTTTGCTTGAATGCCACTGAAGTTGCCACTGCTCTTACTTCGTGAGTCTACTTTCAAAAGACTAAAGTCTGTCACACTACAGTGAGAATGAGCCTCTTTAATTAGAAGTCTAATAAAGTAAGACAGCGCATTCTTGGACATAGGCAAGGAAGGTTTCTTCACCAAGCACCACAGTGCTTCTGACTTGCCTCCTAAGTCTTGTTCCGTCTAAGTAAACCTTGAGGGCCCTTACTGGACATAAAACACTCTCTAGCTCATTTCCTGCCATGTCCGCCAGGTGCGAAATCTGAAAGGCCTAAGGCCAAGGTTGGGAAGGGCGCTCGTTCTTAGCGAGAAAACCCAATTGTAATGAGCAGATCGCTTTACCATCCTGAAAACCCACATTTCTACTAAAAGCATGGACTTCACAAACCCTCTTGGCTGTTGCCAGACTAACCAAGAAAAGGGTTTTCATCGTGAGGGCCTTCATAGGTGTAGAGTGCATCAGAAATTTTAACATCCAGATTCCAAGCTGGTGAATCCTGGTGGTGTTGTTTTGTTGTCTCACAGCATTTAATTAGTTCTTGTAGATCCTTATTATTTGAAAGGTCCAGGTTCCTGTGCCCGAACACAGTCGTCAACATACTCCTGTATCCCTTGATAGTTAACGTAGAAAAACTTAAAGTTTCTTTCTCTAGAATAAAAGAAAATCAGCACTCTGAGCTACAGAGGTATTGGAAGAGGAAACAGAGTTGACCCTGCACCATTCCCTAAAAACTTCCCACTTGGATTGATAGACACTGATGGTTGAAGACCACCTAGCTCTTGCAATCGCCCTAGCTGCCTCCTTCGAAAAGCCTCTAGCTCTTGTGAGTCTTTCGATAGTCTGAAGGCAGTTAGTCGAAGACTTTGGAGATTTTGATGGTGTCTTACCAAGTGGGGCTGTTTGAGTAAATCTACTCGCAAAGGGAGGCTTCTGGGAGTATCCACCATCCATTCCATTACCTCTGAGAACCATTCTCTTGAGGGCCAGAGGGTGGCTATCAAGGTCATTCTGGTCCCTTCGCTTGTCACAAACTTTTGAAGAACTTTGTACAGGATCTTGAATGGAGGAAAAGCGTACACATCTAAATTTGCCCAATCTAGCAGGAACGCGTCTGTGTGTACTGCCTCGAGATCTGGCACTGGGGAGCAATATGTCTAGTCTTTTGGTCTTTGCAGTCGCGAAAAGATCTATACAAGGGCGACCCCAAAGTTTCCACAGACTCTTGCACACCTCTAGGTGTAGAGTCCACTCCGTGGATAGGACTTGTCCTCTCTTGCTGAGACCATCTGCCAAAACATTCCTTTCCCCTTGGAGGAACCTTGTAAGTAAGGTCACCTGCCTTTCCTTTGCCCAGATGAGCAGCTCTCTCGCTGTCTCGCAAAGGGAAATCGAGTGTGTTTCTCCTTGTTTGGCAATGTAGGCCAATGCCGTGGTGTTGTCTGCATTGACTTGAATCACCTTGTTTCGTACTGACCCTTTGAAACTCTTCAGGGCCAAAAGAACCGCAAGCAGCTCCTTTTGACTTTTGGGGAAATACTTCTGAATCTCTGTCCACACCCCAGATGCTTCCACATTGCCCCGTGTTGCCCCCCACCCCGAGTCCGAGGCGTCGGAACACAACACTAGGTCTGGGTTCTTCAGTTCTAATGAGCAACCTTCTTAAATTTGATCAGGTCGTTCCACCACTGAAGGCAGCGTCTTATTGACTCTGTGATCAAAACACACACCTTCTCCAAATCCTTCTAGTTCCAGCAATAGTCGAGGTGAAATTGGAGTGGTCGAAGGGTTCAGCCTTCCCAAAGACATGAACTGTTCCAAAAAGGAGAGTTCCCAACAAACTCGTCCACCTCCTCGCAGAACACCTCTGCTCTCCTAGAAACGCACGTATCTTCTGAAGTGCTTGCTCTGTCCTTAAGGGAGACGGAAAAGCCCGAAAATTCCCGACTGAATCATCACTCCTAAATATATAATCTCTTGAGAAGGTATCAGTGAAGATTTGTCTTTGTTGACTAGAAGACCCAATTCTTCCGTCAACTTTAAAGTTGTCTGAAGATCCTTCAGGCAGCGATCTTGAGAGCGGGCTCTTAAAAGCAAGTCGTCCAGGTACAGGGAGGCTCTGATGCCCATTGAGTGGAGTATCCTTGATACATTGACCATAAGTCTCGTAAAGACCGGTGGGGCGGTTTTGAGGCCGAAACACAGGACTCGAAACTGAAAGACTTCTCCTCGGAAAACAAATCTCAGAAAGTGCTTGAACTTTGGATGAATCGGGATATGGAAATGAACATCCTGAAGGTCCAGAGATACCATCCAGTCGCCTTTCTTTACCGCTGCAAGCACCGACTAAATCGTTTCCATTGAGAACTTTGTTGTCTCTATGAAGTTGAGAATACTTATGTCCAGAACTGGACGCCATCCCCCTGAATTCTTGGGAACTAGGAAAAGGTGGTTATAAAAGCCTGGTGACTTCCAATCCTGTACTTTGTCTACAGCTCCCTTCTCCAACATGAGAGACTTGTAGCTGTAATGCTTGCCTCTTTAATTCCTCCCTGTACCTGGGAGAGATCCACAGGAGTTAACCGTAGAGGGGGTTGATTTATAAAAGGGATCCTGTAGCCCTTCCTTAGAAGCTGGACTGACCAAGGATCTGCACCTCTCTTCTCCCACACCTGCCAGTAGAAGTTTAGTCTGGCTCCTACTGCCTGAAGGCAAAAGCAGTCAGACTGCTTTGCCCTGTTCTTGCTCCTCTTTTCTTAGTCCCCCTTCCATCTGATCTGAAGTTACCTCTAACGGAAGGTTTTCTTCAAAAGGACTGAGAAAACTTTCGAAAAGGAGCAACCTCTTTAGGTCTGCGTCTAACGAAAGGTGGTGGCAACACTTTCCTTGCCATCTTCGAGACCAGGTCTTGAGTGGCCTTCTGTGTTAACGAAGAAGAAATCTCCCTTATAAGGTCCTGTGGGAACAGATGACAACAGTGGAGCATACAATAATTCAGATTTCTGAAAGGATGAAACCCCCACAGACAGAAACTAACAAAATTGGGCGCTCTTTTTGAGAATTCCTGTTGAAAAAATAGCAGCTAACTCATTAGCCCCGTCTCGCAACACCTTATCCATGCAGGGTATGGCATGGATTGGGTTTGAAGAGTCTCCTTCCTTGAGTGTAGTCATCTTTTTGCCCAAGGCCCCCAGAGTCCAATCAAGAAAATTAAATACCTCGAAGGCTCTGAAAACATCTTTGAGTAAATCGTCTAATTCAGAGGGAGACCAAACCACCTTAGTCTTCCTCAAGGCCGATCAACGAGGAGCATCTACCAGGCTTGAGAAATCTCCTTGGGCAGAGGCAGGAACTCCCAAGCCGAGAACCTCTCCCATATCGTACCAAACACTAGATATAGAAGTCAACCTAGTAGGGGGAAATGCGAAGGCCTCTTTTCCTTGCTCTCTCTTGGCACCCATCCAGTCTCCCATTAATTTAAGTGCGCTTTTAGATGAACGAGAGCACCATTTCCGTGAATAAAAACTTTTTCTTGGGTTTCCCTGGAGTAAAATCTGATGGAGGCAATCATGGAGCCACAGGAATAAAAGACTGGGAATTCAACTTGAAAAATCTTCATCAGTTTCTTCAAGTCTACCAAATGACAAAAAGACTTAAAGAGTCCTCATCTCAGATAACTCTTCATATGGTTCAGAAGGCGAAAGAGGAATATCAGCTTCTTCCTCGGATAACAAGTCTCGCTGCTCCTCAGAACGCTTGCGATCCGCGCGATCGGAGTTAAGAACCATTGCATTATGTTCAAAGTCCTGTCTGGACGTTTGTTGTTCTGCATTGCATACAAGAGGGCGTTCAATGGGAGGACGCTTGCGCTCCGATGAACGCTGGATGGGAGGACGCTTGCGCTCCGATGAACGCTGGATGGGAGGACGCTTGCGCTCCGATGAACGCTGGATGGGAGGACGCTTGCGCTCCGATGAACGCTGGATGGGAGGACGCTTGCGCTCCGATGAACGCTGGATGGGAGGACGCTTGCGCTCCGATGAACGCTGGATGGGAGGACGCTTGCGCTCCGATGAACGCTGGATGGGAGGACGCTTGCGCTCCGATGAACGCTGGATGGGAGGACGCTTGCGCTCCGATGAACGCTGGATGGGAGGACGCTTGCGCTCCGATGAACGCTGGATGGGAGGACGCTTGCGCTCCGATGAACGCTGGATGGGAGGACGCTTGCGCTCCGATGAACGCTGGATGGGAGGACGCTTGCGCTCCGATGAACGCTGGATGGGAGGACGCTTGCGCTCCGATGAACGCTGGATGGGAGGACGCTTGCGCTCCGATGAACGCTGGATGGGAGGACGCTTGCGCTCCGATGAACGCTGGATGGGAGGACGCTTGCGCTCCGATGAACGCTGGATGGGAGGACGCTTGCGCTCCGATGAACGCTGGATGGGAGGACGCTTGCGCTCCGATGAACGCTGGATGGGAGGACGCTTGCGCTCCGATGAACGCTGGATGGGAGGACGCTTGCGCTCCGATGAACGCTGGATGGGAGGACGCTTGCGCTCCGATGAACGCTGGATGGGAGGACGCTTGCGCTCCGATGAACGCTGGATGGGAGGACGCTTGCGCTCCGATGAACGCTGGATGGGAGGACGCTTGCGCTCCGATGAACGCTGGATGGGAGGACGCTTGCGCTCCGATGAACGCTGGATGGGAGGACGCTTGCGCTCCGATGAACGCTGGATGGGAGGACGCTTGCGCTCCGATGAACGCTCGATGGGAGGACGCTTGCGCTCCGATGAACGCTCGATGGGAGGACGCTTGAGGGTCACGCTCTACATCAAGATCTGGAAGACGCTCGTGTTCTGCTGAACGCTCGATGGATGAACGCCTGACATCACGCTTCACGTCACGTCGTGGAGGACGCTCGATGGGAGAGCGCTCAAGAGCACGCTCGACATCATGCCTCGCTGAACGCTTGAAAGCGCTTACAGCAGAACGATCACAATCGCTGCTAAGCGCATGAACAGCAGCTCGATTAGGAGAACACCCGACTTCCTGAAAGCCAGAGAGATCAGCCTTTCGTGGAGAAAGTTTACTTTCTCAATCATCTCTGTGCCTAGCCACACACTCAACGCGTTAAGAAACTATCACCAAGCGTTCGCTGACCCTCCGCCTTGCGCCGCTTAGTGTTATGAGAGGAGGAATCAGTAGGTTGGTAGCCTTTCATAAAAAATGAAAGCTGCTGCTGCATTTCTCGCAACATCCTAAAATTAGAATCTTGCGAAATACTAATCGCAAGGTCTTCCTCGCCACTGCTCAAAGACCGCTTAGAGTGAACAGCAGGCGAGATCCAATCTGAAGGAGGTGAAGGAGCTTGAAACTATGTTACGGCCAGGTCGGATAATTGCTCAACAGCAGGAATATTTTCAACTAATGTCCTTGCAGGCCGTTTGGAAGGCGAGCTTCCTTCAGACGAAAAGCGTTCAGGACTGTTCCAATGACTATAGCCTGCTTACGATGTCCTGGAAGGACGTTGGTCAAACTTCCTCTTAAGAGGTCTAGAAGTTTGACTCCAACCTCTTTTAGGAACATCATTCTCCGATGATGAGCCAAACTTTTTAAATTCACTACGGTGAGAGCGAACGTCCTGGGAAATATCAACAGGAACGCTCGAGGGAACGAACGCTCGAGGGAACGTCTGCTCGGGAAGTAATGCCTCGTTTCCTTTCGTCTTTCGACATTCCTTCTCCCAGGGGTTGGGGAGCTTGGAAGAGGTCCAAGACTAGGAGAACGATAAGCCCGAGCAGGCGTACCCTCCACAGCACTAATAACACTCACTGTACTTTTAACACTAACTTTTTAGCTGCTTAACACCAGCCATTAACTGCGTTCTATCCGCAACGATAGACTCTACCTTCGTACCTAACGACTGGATAGCCAACATCATATCTTTAAGTGTTGATGCATTAATGGTACTCTTAGTTGGATCTGGAACTACCAAACAGGAGAAGGAATAGGAACAGTGACATAGGAAGAGGAATCTTTAGAAGAAAGAGAAGAACTACGTCTTACCCTATCTTTAGCTAACTTACGAATATAACTATCGAAATTAAGCCACTCATGATCAGACAAAATAAGGCATTCGTCACACCTATCATCAAGTTTACAAACTTTACCCCTACATTTAATGCATAATGAATGAGGATCAATGGAGGCCTTTGAAAAATGGATCTTACACCCACTAGCACACACCCTAAAACCACTAGAGGGGGTAGCCATTTTGAACTTTGACAGAGATCAAATACAAGCAAGGGTCAAAAAATCCATATCCAAAATAAAAATCAATCAAGCGCCAGTCAAAAAACCAGAATTATTGTACTTCAAAGGGATAGCAATAATCAGTCAAAATGCTAGGAGAATATCCAACCAATGTTACCGCTAGCAACGGCAGGGAAGATATGAATACCGAGGGAATGGTTTCTGGGTACCTCACCAGGGGTGCATGGGTAGCACACCTGGCTATCCAATCGGCGATTGTTTTTAATTTTTCTGCCGTGACGTCAGGGACGTAAGCTATATACAGGTATATAACCACCAGGTAAGTCATGTTTAAAAAGAAGCAATCCTCCTATCAAAACATCCAGAGTTTCCTTTGCAGGTCCAGGAGAAGGAGAAAGTCTATGAATGGGACGACGTTCAGATGCCCGAGGAGCCTCAGGGGTGTCTCTGCAGCACTAGATCCTCTTTTTTTGTTCATAGGGGCCAATCGAGCAAGATAAAAATGCCCGCACTCTTATTTGGGGGTTTTTTAAACCCTTCAGGGAAGGAAATCTGCTTACCACTAGAGGTAGTTTTAGTGAAGATCGTTGGTGAAAGTGTTGGATTCCCTAACGATTGCGATTCCAGAACTGTATCTAGTGAAAAACTCTTGAAATTGGCCGATTTCCTCATGAAATAGAGAGAATCACACTTTAACGGTGGGGTTTCAAGAGTAGGAACTTCCAACTCGCGTGGAAGTGGACCAAAGAAGAACGAGAAGCAGGATGCCCTATGGGAGTCTTGAGGAACTGGAGGGCAACTAACACTCGCCCAAGGCGATTACAGTATAAGAGGTCTCGAATCCAAAGCAACTGGAAGCATTGTTGAGTGCTTCGCCGCGGTTAAGTGCGTTAGCGAGGGCGATTGTTTGCCTAAGCGCCCTGGCTGCAAAGCAAACAGGGGGTAACTTAGCAGAATGCACATCAGTGGGATGGTCAGTGGATTGTCCTTCATTGGTAGTAGGTTGTTAGGAAGAACCTCCTAGAAAACCCTGCCCGCAATCATGAGCATCCTGTTCATGATCCGTCGCACTCGTGATTGTGTAAGTCTAGTTCATGAACATGAGCGCCAGGAATGCCTACAATATATTCATAGTGAACATGAAAGACGCCCTCGTGATCATGAACGTGAACGTTGCCCTCGTGATAGTGAACAACGTCCTTGTGAACATGGGCGTCGCCCTCGTGTTCGTGAACATCCAGATTGTGAACGTGAATTTCCAGACACTGACAGATCATTTATCTCGTGATTGAGAGCTTAGATATCGTGATCAGGAACTCTTAAAACGTCTCTGAAGAACGCCAAGACCGTGATAACCTTTGGTCTCGTGAGGGTGAAGCTCTATGAGTTAGAACCTCTTCGTGAAGAGCAGCGCCGAGATCGTGATAACCTACGCTCTCTCATTTCATCATTGGCTCCTTGTGAACAACATCCTGGATATGATTGACCAGGAAGACCAATTGCAGAGTCTCGTCCTTGCGATCGACGATCGAATGAGGAGCTAGTCGCCTGAAGATTGTCTATAGCTGCACTACGAAAGAAGTTGGCCTGCGGGCTGGAAACATTCCTAATGGGAGAAATAAAGGACTGTATATCGAAAGACTAAGATGCCCCAGAATGGCAAGAACGCTTGTCGTTGGCAGATGAAGTTGGCCACAGGCAGTCAAAAGTGAAATTAAATGCTTTCCGACTGAAGGGGGCGGGGCTACTCACCATATCCTCACAAGTTTGATAACCCCTTGTTATCCAATTTTAACAATAGGTGTATTAGTACAGTCCTCAATCAAAGAACGAGGGTTTGTAGGTCACATAGGAAAAATAAAGTTTTCATGCATCTGAAAGGCCTAGCAAATCAAAACTTCAATGTTTTAATAGGTTCATAACTATTATCTGGTTTGGATTACAGTAACTTTTTATATAGACAACTAGCAAAAACACCCAAGCTTAAAGTTATAAATATATGTATGGTACATTGCATTTCAAGTTTTCAACTTTGATACAGACACCTATCACAAGCCCATAGCTTTTCGTTTATGGTAAGCAACCCACCATAATTCAGAGACTGGATTTCCCACAGCAATCTTCATCAAAAGTGTTAACATCATAACAGTCTTATTTTGGCTCAACTATAGAATGGGGCAATATTACTTAGGGCATTAAGACATGATTGGATAGATCTTTGCAAATACGATATTTTGAATACCATACAATACTAGCAGAAACCTCTAAAAAAGTTATAGATCTTAATAGGTAGAAACTTTGATATATTTAGTACGATCATTGGAATTGGAAGCCAAATCAATGTGCGAACAAATGCTAAGCACAATGCTACAAGCTGCCCCATTGTTAAGTGTATATTTACCCCCTTCAACTCTATATAATTGACAACTCCAAAATACCCGCTTAGCAAAACATGTTCCGCTGGCCAGAACATAGAGATGTTAGCGAGCAAAGCCAGCATACGGCAAAATAATAAAAAACAAATCATTAACTCAATTAAGTAAAGAGGCATTTGTAATACAATGATTCACCACTAATGAAGAACTCCATAGAAATTGGGATGGATATCCCTGTTTTCTATGCCGCCAGAAGACCCAGCAAACAAAATCTCAAGCGCTTTGATAGCGTTTCAAAATTATTAAGATTACTTCTATGACTACGACCAACAAAGTTTTTAAAGTACCAAATTCCTAGAAGATTTATGTTTTTCCTAACGATACAAACTTTTAGCTACCAATTAGGGATATTACTTTTGGCGAAGCTGAAAAGACAAGCCATTAAAATTTAGGAAGGCTTAACTACCCGTCCTAATAGTTAACAGGGGGGGGGGATTAGTTCTCTACCCCTCTCACTAACACACCTGTGATTAAGCTGACTTTGCTTGGAGGTTGCATTTCAAGGGGGATAGGGTTGGTGTGTAAGTTTGTATAAATAGCTAAAGATTTGTATTGTTAGGAAAAACAAATTATCGCCAAATGTCGTTTGTTCTGTAAAAGGAATACAAACCTACGCTATTTATTAAGGGTGACACGCCCAATAAGAGGGCGACAACCCTGCCAAACTGGCTTTTTGACTAACCGAAGGCACTATTTTGAATAAGTTAGGTACTAAAAATAAAATATAGACTCCCTACACCTTGCTAAACCTTACTACGCAAGGTCTAAGGTCAACGCAAGTTGTGTTGAGATAAGCAGTGCGATTGTCAAGATAGTGACTCCGAGTCTTTGTAGAAAAAAACTGTTGTAACCACGACTTCCCAATACCACCTCGCTAAGGTATGGGGACGCAACCGTATTGACATAATACTAGGTACAGTACATAAGGAAGCATGGTTTACCTGCAGTGGTTTAAGGTCAGCTTGTGCTGAGAACCCAGGCTGCTGCTTTCCCCAAGAGAAGGGAGTATGAAGAAAAGAATAAGAGCCTATCCCTGTGTGCCTTCACTTTTCATCAGCACAAGGAGGAACAAGAGGATGGTCACCAAGAATACCATCTATGGTTGGATTTTCAGCGTCATAGGCCATGCCCTGGATCCAGATCCTCCTCCTTCACGTTGCCGCAGAGCCCACAATGTCAGGGGCTAGCTAGGTCTCTGGCCTTCAAAAGAAACTTCTTGGTGACGCAGGTTTTACAGGCTGGGTTGTGGAAACGTCAAAATACATTCACTGCCCACCACCTGCACGACGTGACCCAAAGGAGGCTCATTACGTTCTCTATTGGCCATGTGATGGCTGCACAACAGCTCGTATAATACCTCAGGCTCCTTACTGGACAAGTAGTAGAAGGTTGGGGGCACTGTTACCCGGTTATAACCTGCATAAATGAAAATACACAGACTAAAACCGCTAGGGGAAGCGACAGTCTCTCGAGGACCAAGGTTAACCAGGTGTTAAAGGGGCTGCGCTACTACTCGGAAGAGACCGAACGAGCAGGAACTTTGGAGGAAGATCGGGAAGCGGAAAAAGAAGCATTGGGATTTTTCTGCCTTAAAGAAAACTTAGCTGTCGCCCAATCCTTTCCAACAGGGATGCAGATCACTCCCGACACTCATTACACTTGTTATCACTATCACACAGTTGACCTCTGCAGAAGGGACAAAGGGTGTGACAATCGGTGTCCTCAGCAGACATGAAGGTATGGCAGAGCCGACCCTCAAGGCCAGGAAGTCAACCCACACAAACTGAAACAGAGAAATCACAAAAAGCATTAATGGCAGTCCAAACATTTGATGAGGATGAGGAGTGGCAACGACTGTTCACCGTCCGAGCCAAAGGCAAAGCGAGCTCAATCACAGCTGTGAGTGGGAGGGGTAGTGAACTGCTGTCTACCCCCCACCCCCTAACTAGCGGGATGGGTGGTTACCCTCCCTAAATGTTAATGACTTGCCTTTTCAGCTTCGCCGAAAGTAATAGCCATTATAAAAAGCATAGGTTTGTATTCCAGTTACGGAATAGTTAATTTACACAATTAGGCAAGTACACTACATTTTAAGGTGTTTCGAACGTAATTGATGACAATACCTATCGCAAAACAATTGTTTTTCAGTTATGGTAGTCGACCCATAATCGTTTACCATCCATACCAAATGCAAAGTGAGTTCAATTACAGCTGCGACTGGGAGGGGTAGTGAACTACCCTCTAACCCCCACCAGCTAACTAGCGGGATGGGTAGTTACCCTCCTTAAATGTTAATGGCTCGTCTTTTCAGCTTGACCGAAAGTAATACCCCTAATAAAATGCGTAGGTTTGTATTCCAGTTACGGATTAAAGTTAATTCACACAATTAGACAAGTCCACTATATTTTAAGGTGTTTCGAACGTAATTGATGAAGATAACCAACGCAAAGCAATAGTTTTTCCATTATGGTAGTCGACCCATAACAACTCTAGGAACTAGCCACCCGTTGAGATACTACTGCTTCAAGTTACAGGGTTCTTTGACTGGTCAGACAGTACTACTGTACATTAGCTCCTCCTTTCTGGTTACCACTCATTTTCCTTTTGCCTACACATACACTGAATAGTCTGGCTATTTTTTGCATATTCTCCTGTTCTCATACACCTACCTGACAACACAGATTACCCAATAATTCTTCTTCGCTCA
>NC_090762.1:33578489-33595989 GCF_036898095.1 Palaemon carinicauda | reverse complement strand
CTTCGGAGTTATATCATCCTGCTTTTCCAACTAGGCTTGTAGGTTAGCTTGTAATAATAATAATAATAATAATAATAATTATAATAATAATAATAATAATAATATCCGAAAAGTGTGGATGAAAAAGCCTCACAAGTATTTTCATTCTATATTTCAAACAATTTATTCTTGGAGTTATTAACCATGTCGTGACAAATGGCTAATCATCTAAAATTCTTTCAAATCCAGAGTCGACTAATTTTTTTTCATTTCTAGTCATGTCAAATGAGTTATTTGCATTTGAGAGAGAGAGAGAGAGAGAGAGAGAGAGAGAGAGAGAGAGAGAGAGAGAGAGAGAGAGAGAGAGAGAGAGAGAGAGAGAGAGAGAGAGCATCAAGAAGCGAGATGCATCTTGTCCTCCACAAAGCCAAATATGAAGATAAAATAAATCCCGGTGATGGAGTTCAGTCACGCAAGCCTAGCCACCGTGACTGGAGTATTATTCCGCCTTTTTAGCTTTTTTTTTTTTTTTTTTTCTGCACATTTTATTTTTCATTTTGTAAGGATTTGGATACGAAAAGTCATATAACTGCATATAGAATAATAAAGAATTTTACTTTTGTAAGGATTTGGATACGAAAAATCATATAACTGCATATAGAATAATAAAGAATTTTACTTTTGTAAGGATTTGGATACGAAAAGTCATATATCTGCATATAGAATAATAAAGAATTTTACTTTTGTAAGGATTTGGATACGAAAAATCATATAACTGCATATAGAATAATAAAGAATTTTACTTTTGTAAGGATTTGGATACGAAAAGTCAAATATCTGCATATAGTCTGCATATAGAATAATAAAGAATTTTACTTTTGTAAGGATTTGGATACGAAAAGTCAAATATCTGCATATAGTCTGCATATAGAATAATAAAGAATTTTACTTTTGTAAGGATTTGGATACGAAAAATCATATAACTGCATATAGAATAATAAAGAATTTTACTTTTGTAAGGATTTGGATACGAAAAATCATATAACTGCATATAGAATAATAAAGAATTTTACTTTTGTAAGGATTTGGATACGAAAAATCATATAACTGCATATAGAATAATAAAGAATTTTACTTTTGTAAGGATTTGGATACGAAAAGTCATATATCTGCATATAGAATAATAAAGAATTTTACTTTTGTAAGGATTTGGATACGAAAAATCATATAACTGCATATAGAATAATAAAGAATTTTACTTTTGTGAGGATTTGGATACGAAAAATCATATATCTGCATATAGAATAATAAAGAATTTTACTTTTGTAAGGATTTGGATACGAAAAATCATATATCTGCATATAGAATAATAAAGAATTTTACTTTTGTAAGGATTTGGATACGAAAAGTCAAATATCTGCATATAGTCTGCATATAGAATAATAAAGAATTTTACTTTTGTAAGGATTTGGATACGAAAAATCATATATCTGCATATAGAATAATAAAGAATTTTACTTTTGTAAGGATTTGGATACGAAAAATCATATATCTGCATATAGAATAATAAAGAATTTTACTTTTGTAAGGATTTGGATACGAAAAATCATATATCTGCATATAGAATAATAAAGAATTTTACTTTTGTAAGGATTTGGATACGAAAAATCATATATCTGCATATAGAATAATAAAGAATTTTACTTTTGTAAGGATTTGGATACGAAAAGTCAAATATCTGCATATAGTCTGCATATAGAATAATAAAGAATTTTACTTTTGTAAGGATTTGGATACGAAAAATCATATAACTGCATATAGAATAATAAAGAATTTTACTTTTGTAAGGATTTGGATACGAAAAATCATATATCTGCATATAGAATAATAAAGAATTTTACTTTTGTAAGGATTTGGATACGAAAAGTCAAATATCTGCATATAGTCTGCATATAGAATAATAAAGAATTTTACTTTTGTAAGGATTTGGATACGAAAAATCATATATCTGCATATAGAATAATAAAGAATTTTACTTTTGTAAGGATTTGGATACGAAAAATCATATATCTGCATATAGAATAATAAAGAATTTTACTTTTGTAAGGATTTGGATACGAAAAATCATATAACTGCATATAGAATAATAAAGAATTTTACTTTTGTAAGGATTTGGATACGAAAAGTCAAATATCTGCATATAGTCTGCATATAGAATAATAAAGAATTTTACTTTTGTAAGGATTTGGATACGAAAAATCATATATCTGCATATAGAATAATAAAGAATTTTACTTTTGTAAGGATTTGGATACGAAAAGTCAAATATCTGCATATAGTCTGCATATAGAATAATAAAGAATTTTACTTTTGTAAGGATTTGGATACGAAAAATCATATAACTGCATATAGAATAATAAAGAATTTTACTTTTGTAAGGATTTGGATACGAAAAGTCATATATCTGCATATAGTCTGCATATAGAATAATAAAGAATTTTACTTTTGTAAGGATTTGGATACGAAAAATCATATAACTGCATATAGAATAATAAAGAATTTTACTTTTGTGAGGATTTGGATACGAAAAATCATATAACTGCATATAGAATAATAAAGAATTTTACTTTTGTAAGGATTTGGATACGAAAAATCATATAACTGCATATAGAATAATAAAGAATTTTACTTTTATAAGGATTTGGATACGAAAAATCATATAACTGCATATAGAATAATAAAGAATTTTACTTTTGTAAGGATTTGGATACGAAAAATCATATAACTGCATATAGAATAATAAAGAATTTTACTTTTGTAAGGATTTGGATACGAAAAGTCATATATCTGCATATAGTCTGCATATAGAATAATAAAGAATTTTACTTTTGTAAGGATTTGGATACGAAAAATCATATAACTGCATATAGAATAATAAAGAATTTTACTTTTGTAAGGATTTGGATACGAAAAGTCATATATCTGCATATAGTCTGCATATAGAATAATAAAGAATTTTACTTTTGTAAGGATTTGGATACGAAAAATCATATAACTGCATATAGAATAATAAAGAATTTTACTTTTGTGAGGATTTGGATACGAAAAATCATATAACTGCATATAGAATAATAAAGAATTTTACTTTTGTAAGGATTTGGATACGAAAAGTCATATATCTGCATATAGTCTGCATATAGAATAATAAAGAATTTTACTTTTGTAAGGATTTGGATACGAAAAATCATATAACTGCATATAGAATAATAAAGAATTTTACTTTTGTGAGGATTTGGACACGAAAAGTCATATATCTGCATATAGAATAATAAAGAATTTTACTTTTGTAAGGATTTGGACACGAAAAGTCATATATCTGCATATAGAATAATAAAGAATTTTACTTTTGTAAGGATTTGGACACGAAAAGTCATATATCTGCATATAGAATAATAAAGAATTTTACTTTTGTAAGGATTTGGACACGAAAAGTCATATATCTGCATATAGAATAATAAAGAATTTTACTTTTGTAAGGATTTGGATACGAAAAGTCATATATCTGCATATAGAATAATAAAGAATTTTACTTTTGTAAGGATTTGGATACGAAAAGTCATATATCTGCATATAGAATAATAAAGAATTTTACTTTTGTAAGGATTTGGATACGAAAAGTCATATATCTGCATATAGAATAATAAAGAATTTTACTTTTGTAAGGATTTGGATACGAAAAGTCATATATCTGCATATAGAATAATAAAGAATTACCAGGGCCCTTTTTAATTGTTTTAATCATTCTAATTTTAGGTATATGAATAATAAATAAATATGAGTTCTTGGAACTGGGATTATCATTTCTTCATAACACTGTATGTATGTATGCATGTATGTATGTATGTATTATTATTATTATCATTATTATTATTGTTATTATTATTATTATTATTACTTGTATACGAAGATTATCTTTACTTATGGTGAGTGACTAGTAGCAAAACTCGTATGGGTCATACTGTTGGACAATAAAATTCTGGTGGTAAATAAAATAAAACGAGATATGAATCATTGTCAACCACAAGATATTACGGGATGGAAATCACAAAACATTCTACAGTAGGCCTTTTTTTGAGTGCCTAGTGTACAATAGCAGGTATTAATGAATTGAATAATGCAGGATATGAAATACCATATGGATCTAACATATTCCTTCGCTTTATTTTCATTATTAAAAATTCACTTCGGCTCCTCACAGACCTTCATATCTAACTTACCGTTTACTATTCAAACATTTTCGAAGTAAATTTAGCTCTTTGTCACGTGTTGCAATATTAACTTATGCATTCTCGAATTTTTATCACGGATTACAAGATTAACTTATGCATTCTTGAGATGTCTCACTGTTGTCATAGGTTACAAAGCTATGTATCTTAAGGCAACTCGAAGTTAAGTTTAGTTCTGTTATCACAAGTTGCACGGTTAGCCTGTGCATTCTTGAGGTAAGTCTAATTTTGCTGAACTCAACTGTTTTTGCACTGGCTAGTGGAGAACCAACAAGAACTAAACCATTCATAAGGGTCCATAATCAACAATTTTTGTATTTTTTCTCAATCTGTGATCTTCCGCATATCACTCCCCAAAAAACTTGTGTGCTGGAGTGGTTATTATTCTGATATTTCAGCTTTTATTTCGATCCGATTGATGGGGGTTGCACAGAGCTAAATACAGGGGACGAAAATTGGGCGCACAAACATACTATCGCGTAAACCTTTTGCCATTTACAGTAAAATATGATGTTGGAAATGTACATTACGTGTGAAGCTAAATAACTGACATTACAAATAGAATATATACTCAAGCGAATTTTGTGCATACAGTGATGTCTTTTTATTTTCAAACCTAGTGCTGAACTTCAGACATCTGCAAAGACAAATAACAATTTTTCCTAAAATGCTCCACAAAATAAGACTCATTTACCGCAAAATTTCACACCCCTAAATATATGATGACGGGGACTATAATAGACATTACCAGAAAGAATACAAAACAGCATTCTACCACGTGGACTAGAATAGCTAGGCTTCAACAGTCTACAATAATCTCTACAATTCTATCACCTGTAATATTTACTTAAAAAAAAAAAAGGTTTTCTCTGTTGTATTACAGTTTAAAACACTTCATTCTTTTAACTTTTTCGCAATTTTCCTCAACGGTCCAAATAAATACATCATATCTGTAAAGGTATTCTGACATGCCATAATTCTAACTTTAGCGTTTCTGAATTTGTTCTGGGAGTATGCAAGTAAATGACAATAATTATTATTAATATTATTATTATTATTATTATTATTACTTGCTAAGCTACAACCCTAGTTGGAAAAGCAGGATGCTATAAGCCCAGGGGCCCTAGTGAGGAAAGGAAACAAGGAAAAATATTTCAAGAACAGTGACAACATTGAAATAATTATTTCCCATATAAACTATAAACACTTTATCAAAACAAGAGGAAAAGAAATCAGATAGAATAGTGTGGCCGAGTGTACCCAAAAGCAAGAGAACTCTAACCTAAGACAGTGGAAGACCATGGTACAGAGGCTATGGCACTACCCAAGACTACAGAACAATGGCTTTTATTTTGGAGTGTCCTTCTCCTAGAAGAGCTGCTTATCATTGCTAAAGAGTCTCTTCTACACTTACCAAGAGGAAAGTAGCCACTGAACAATTACAGTGCAGTAGTTAACCCTTTGGGTGAAGAAAATTTGTTTAGTAATCTCAGTGTTATCAGGTGTATGAGGACAGAGGAAATCTATGAAGAATACGCCAGACTATTCAGTGTATGTGTAGGTAAAGGGAAAGTGAACCGTAACCAGAAAAAAAGGATCCAATGTAGTACTGTCTGGCCAGTCAAAGGATCTCATAACTCTCTAGCGGTAGTATCCTTTGCAATCAAGTGAGTTATTATGATACATATAAAGGTTTGTGATAATGGGATTATTTTAAGGATTGATTCAGTACACACTTGAGAGAGAGAGAGAGAGAGAGAGAGAGAGAGAGAGAGAGAGAGAGAGAGCAGGATATCCTAAGAAAAGATGATGTGCCAAAGCACAAAGACTTTTACAGGCCAGAAAGTTGAAACTTAATGAGGATTTTCTCAATGATAAAAAGGAAAAAAAAAGTCGAAGTTACAATAGAAGCTGGAACTTGAGAGAGAGAGAGAGAGAGAGAGAGAGAGAGAGAGAGAGAGAGAGAGAGAGTCTTTTGGTAGAAAAAATGGGTGAGTTAAAAAATAAAAAAATGTGTGTGAGTGGTTTTGGAGAGAGAGAGAGAGAGAGAGAGAGAGAGAGAGAGAGAGAGAGAGAGCAATTACCTAAAAGCAACTAGGATTATCTCCATAAAAGAACTTTCCCAAAAGGAAATGTCACAGAAGCAATTACGACGGCTCCATATGGTACACTTTTCAAATGGCATAAATCATTAAGACAAATGTGACGATCGTTCATAAATAATCATCTATTTAACCGAAGGATTCTGATGATGTTGAAAACAACAATCATACTCGCATAGTTGTTGTAATTGATTCCCAAATGACTTTAAACTCTCATTTTCTTTATAAAAACACTGTGGTATATACAATATATTCTCTCTCTCTCTCTCTCTCTCTCTCTCTCTCTCTCTCTCTCTCTCTCTCCTGGGTTCCAGAAAGAGTTCTTACACTATTATTATTATTATTATTATTATTATTATTATTATTATTATTATTATTATTTTTATTATTATTATTATTATTATTATTATTATCATTATTATTATTATTATTAGGTAAGATACTACCCTAGTTGGAATAGCATGATGCAATAAGCCCATGAGCTTCTACAGGGAAAAATAATCCAGCGAGGAAAAGAATAAGGTTCAGCTAGAATAGCGTGCCACTCCTAATTCGGTTTCATTGTGTTCCTAAGAGTATTTCTAGGCAGACAACCAAATCTACATCAAGTTTTCAAATCAAGCAAAGAAATTCATAATATTTATTACTTTCCGTGACGACGGAAGATTACGGGCACACACACACAAACACACATGCACATGCACATACACATATAGGCTATATATATATATATATATATATATATATCTATATATATATATATATATATGTGTGTGTGTGTGTGTGTACATATATATGTATATAATATATATACATACATATAGATACATACATATATATATATATATATATATATACATACATATATATATATATATATATATATATAAATTCCCTTTTTCTGAGTGCTGATACCTTAACGTGGTGAGAGGGGTTGTGTAAATCATGATCAGCAAAGCTGTACTAATCAGGGCCACCCATACTAGGTTGGGTTGCTGTGAGCGACCAGACGAAAGTCTCCCACTATCTAAAATCTGCCATTGGCCATCGTGGTGATGAAAACTGGTCAAACCTCAGACATGAGTAAGGACATGTCTGAGTCCTTTGTCCTGCAGTGGACTAGAAACGGGTGTATTTGTTGTTGTATATAAATTTACTCTCAGCAAAGTTTTGGGGTGAGATCACATTTTACCACATTTTGTCTTACAGACAATAAAATCCAGTTACAGTTGGGTAGACTGGTGGGAGGCAAGCCGGTAAAGACGAAGAAAAGAAAAAAAAATTGTGAATTGAGCGCTTCACTTGTCGGTCATCGCTCCAACTTATCAAGTTCCCAAGTGAAATAGCATTGCTAATTCTGAATATTTATGATTAAGGCAAAGAGAACTTTGAGAGTTTTAACAAAAGCTATCACAGTAATTCCGATGAAATGCTCACAACCGCAAACGTACAGTGAACGTTTTCACCAATTTAATTTTCATTGAAAGGTCATATTGTCAAAGAAGTAGGCGAAGACCCAACGAGTAAAATAGGGGTAGATAAGCGCGTTCAAAATTGTGGTTGCATAAATCCATGATAAATTATAATAATGACAGGAATAATTATCTGCCTTTTATGTCACCGGGTGGACGCTGCCTTAAAAAGCATAATCGCGTCCACACATTGTACAAGAAATCACGAGCAGCATGTAAATCACATGTCCAACCCTGGTCGTAATGATCCGGCAGTTCCATAAAAATGTCTATTTATGCAGATATCCCCTGCATTACGATCCTCATCTCCGTCTTTGCGATAAATTTAGTAGGCCGCTCGGGAACCTGAGAAAGGGAGGGGGGAGTGGCCCCCCGAGCACAGATGGTCGTCTAATGGCCGTTGGGACGGGACGATTATGGAGAAGCTGTGCCCGCAAATCCCTGAATAGTCATATGGCTAATTAATCGCTCCATGCTCACGGAAAAACACCTGCGGTCGAGGGCTTTTGAACGCTGCAGATAGTCGGTCAGCATCTTTATTCGATAAGCAAGAGGAGGTTAGGGGTTCAGTGAGCACCTCCAAGGAAGCATGGAGGTAAAGGGGTTGAATGTAAAGGGAACCAGAGGGAAAGTGAAGGTTACTTGAGGAAAGGCAAAGGAAATAAGCCGGATGGTGGAAGGAACTAGGAGAAGTGATTCGAAAATCCAGAGGGCCTATGGAGCGAGTGTCCCTGCCTAGCAATCTGCTAGATGGGAGTTCGATATCCATTTACGCTCGACAGTTTCTAGTAGTTTCTGCAACTGTAGGTTCCTTGTGAGCTAGGGATGGGGAGGGGGGGGGGGGAAGCCTAAAGGTCTACCAGCTGAGTCACCAGCAGCTATTGCCTGGCCCTCCCTGGTCCTACCTTGATGGTGAGGGGTGAAGAAGGGAACCAAACCAAATGCCACAGGTGAGAACGAAGAAAGTGTAGGGGAACTACAAAAATGCAAGGATGACCAGAGACAGAATTTAGAAAGATCTGTTATCATTATTACCTGTTAAGTTACAACACTAATTGGAAAAGCAGGATGCTATAAGCCCAGGGCCCCAACAGGGAAGATAACCCCTGTAAGAAAAAGAAACAAGGATAAATAAAATATTTTAAGAACAGTAACAACATTAAACTGAATATTTTCTGTATAAAGTATAAAAACTTTAACAAAACAAGAGGAAGAAAAAAAAGAGAGAATAGTGTGCCCCGGTGTGCCCTCAAGCAAAAGAAATCTAACCTAAGACAGTGGAAGACCATGTTACAGAGGCTATGTCACTACCCAAGACTAGAGAACAATGGATTGATTTGGGTGTGTCCTTCTCCGAGAAGAATTGCTTACCATAGCTAAAGGGTCTTTTCTTTGGCAAAAGAGAAAGATCAATGATAGCAGCTTGGTAGAAAACAATAAGTAGGAACATCTTTTCAGTGATTGCTGGCCATAATATAACGTCACACGAAAAACGGCCATCGATGGCATTATCAAATAATTTAAAAAGCGAAAAAGTAGGAAAATTGCAATTAATTATTTGTGAATACCGCCGAGCTAGTGAAGCGCCGTCAAGGTTTGCCATTCAACATAAAAAAAAACTCCTCTCCTTGTATCTAGATAAAATCAAATCTAATATTCTATGTTTGTGGTAGCTCTAGCCCTGCTGATTGCCGCCAAATTTTCATAACTCCCATATTAGCTAAAGTTTTTGAACATCTTTTGATAAAACGTATAAGTATGCTGATGCCCTTTGTTTCTTTTCAGTTCTGCCCTTGACTGTCTTAATCCTAAGTCCCTTGTCTTCAAACATCTGGGAGTAGGTGGGTCTTTACTTAGCATCATTACTGAATTTTTTTTAGTAATATATTACTAAGAGTAGCTGTTGATGGATACCATAGTGAGTATAGGAAAGTGATATCTGGTAATCCTCGAGGTAGCGTTTTTGGCCTCAAGGTAGTATTCTTATCCCATTACTTTTCATACTATATACAGTATACGATACGTGGTTTGGCATAGAAAAGAACTTCGTTGCATATGCAGATGATGCTACTTTCTTTGCCTCAATTTCATCACTTTAATGTAGATCTGGGGTTGCTGTATCCGATACTGGAAATCAAGCTAAAATCAGTGCATGGTGCAAATTACAGGCCCTGATGTTGAACCCTATAAAAACTCAAAGTATGATTGTAATTAGACCGAGGACAGTGGCTCCTCAACATATAGAACTCTGCATTGAAAATATTTCTCTAACTCTGTATGACTTTAAAATTTAAGGTGTAATTCTCGGCAGTAAATTTACTTTTGAGTAACACATTGGGTATGTTTCTTCTTCATTTGCAGAAAAAAATGGCTTACTGAAAATGTCTTTTTAAGATTTTTGGTGATCAATCTATTCTGAAGGAATGTTTTAATTCTTTCATTTTGTGTTGCTTCGAGTATTGTTCTTCTGTTTGATCTTCAGCTGCCAACTCTCCTCTTCATTTCCTGGTCAAACTCATGCTTTCTATAACACTTGTTATTCCTGACCTAGATATCAATATTTGGCACCGTCGTTCAGTTAATCTGGAAATTGCATAAGATTTTTTCCTAATTCTGACTATCCTTTGCATTAAGATCTTTCAAGACTGCACCCTCTTGTAAGTAATACTATGTACGCAATTAAATCTAAAAGTCATGCCTTTATGCCTTTTCATTCATAAGACTTAATATTACACAGTATTCTAGTATTGTTGTTACTTTATTTAGTATGATTTATTGTTAATTTGTTCGCTTCATTTATTTATTTCCTTATTTCCTTTCCTCACTGGGCTATTTTTCCCTGTTGGAGCCCCTGGGCTTATAGCATCTTGCTTTTCCAACTAAGGTTGTAGCTTGGATAGTAATAATAATAATAATAATAATAATATTCCAACTGTGACGAAATTGTGTAATGATCTTCCTAATCAGGCAGTCGAGTCGGTGGAACTTCAAAAGTTCAAACTTGCAGGGAATGTTTTTAATGTTGAACAGAATGACATGAGTCTGTTTTCATTGTTTGTTTATGATATATCTATTTCAACGTTTTTACTGATTTTAAGATTTTTTTATGTCTTTAGTTCATTACTTCTCATATATAGTTTATTTATTTCCTTTACTCTCTGAGCTATTTTTGCCAGTTGAAGCCCTAGGGCCTATTGCATCCTTCTTTTTCATTTATGGTTGTAGCTTAGCAAATAATAATAATAATAATAATAATAATAATAATAATAATAATAATAATAATAATAATAATAATAATAATAATAATATTACTTCAGTTTTCCACATCAAGAATAATTATGGAAGATTTGTTATTATGTTCGCTGGGAGTTTTAATATATTACTATGAGCTTTTCTTTACAAAAATACAGCGCCACGATTAGGACATCGATACAAAAGCTAATAGATAAACAAAATGACCGATTGCTTGATCAGTTTCAGCAAACTGGCGTTACAACAGATAGGCAGAAGGAAGAACAATCATCAAACTGATAAAGTTATGAAGTTTAAGGCAAAGTAGTTCGTTTCAGGGAATTATCCTTTCGCTGTTATCTATCACTGAAATCATATTGTCTTTGATGAATAAGATAATTACATTCATTTGATAAAATACATGTATTTGTCGTCTTGTGAATAGTAGGACAATTATTGATGCCTTTGCAGTTAAGGGTTATGTGAAAGTAACATTCTGAACATATTAGTGGCATTTTTTATGTATGTATATACTGTTTATACACACATATATAATATATATATATATATATATATATGTGTATATATATATACAGGTATATATATATATATATATATATAGATATATATATATATATATATATATATATATATATATATATATATATATATATATATATATATATATGCAGAAGAACCACAGGGAAAATGAAAATACGAAATATACGCTTAAGTCCTGACTAGTTTCGTGATACTTCCTCAGAGGACGAAACTAGTCAGGACTTAAGCGTATATTTCGTATTTTCATTTTCCCTGTGGTTCTTCTGCATCTGAGCATCACGTTTTCCTGTGATTTTTACGCATATATATATATATATATATATATATATATGCACGTGTGTGTACACTAGAATATATCGCTAAAGCAAGATATTTGTTATATTTAATTCAAAGGTCGTTCATGAAATGCAAAAACATGGGAAAGTGACTATGCCCAAGCAGAAAAATCCCATAGAGACAGAATATATATACATATGACCAGTGCCTAAGCTCCCTCTCCATCTAAACTAAAGTCCATTTCTTTTAGCGATGCATATTTGCACCGACTCGTGGCGGTGCCCTTTTAGCTCGGAAAAGTTTCCGGATCGCTGATTGGTTGGACAAGATAATTCTAACCAATCAGCGATCCGGAAACTTTTCCGAGCTAAAAGGGCACCGCCGCGAGTCGGTGCAAATATGCAATTCTAACCAATCAGCGATCCGGAAACTTTTCCGAGCTAAAAGGGCACCGCCGCGAGTCGGTGCAAATATGCAATTCTAACCAATCAGCGATCCGGAAACTTTTCCGAGCTAAAAGGGCACCGCCGCGAGTCGGTGCAAATATGCAATTCTAACCAATCAGCGATCCGGAAACTTTTCCGAGCTAAAAGGGCACCGCCGCGAGTCGGTGCAAATAAGCATCGCTAAAAGAAATGGACTATAGGACAAGGGAGGGCTAGGCAACGGCTACTGTTGACTCAGCAGGTAGACATTTAGGATAGGAGGATTAAGGCTTGCCAAAATCACCCATCCTTAGATCACAAGGATGGTGAGGTTGCAGACACTACAAGAATTTATCGAGCTTAAGCTGGACCCGAACCCGAGTCCGCCAGATCGTCAGGCAGGGATGTTTCTAGTAGGGTCGAGGTCCATCAAACCAGGGTTGCCAGGTTGGCCATTTTCGGACCAAAAACTCCAAATTTGGCCCTTTTCCGTGCTAAGTACCTAAATTTGCCCTTTTTGAAATTGGTTAGCCTTAAATGCTGTATTTTTGGCCTTTTTCTACAATTAGGTTTGCCTTTTAAAGCTGCAGTTGATCAAACGTTGGCCTTTTCTCATTGGGAAAACCTGGCAACCCTGCATCAAACTGCTTACGATGTAATCGCTTTCATTTATTTTTCTGCATTTGTAATAATAAGTTTACAGGATCAACAACTCTACCAATATAGACCGGACAATAACAAACAAACCTAATTCCAATAATGTCAAATGATACAGTAAGAAGTTTTGAGTGTTTAAGAGGCGACACAGTATGTCAGACGCAGTATCGTAATGTTTTCTTCTTTTCCAAGAGACCCGGCGTATTTCATGACCTCTAGGATAATCACCATAAGGTAAACGAATAATATTCAATAATGGACTCACTCATACTTACGAAATAATCCAATTGGCCAATGTACATTTTTTTTCAATCTAGAGGCAATTGTTCGAATCTTGGGCAGTGATGAAGCAATAATCATGCAATTGATTTTCATTAGATCGTCTATTCCCAAGTTGGGTGGAATCGATATTAAAATTTGTTTGTGACTCAATATTTTAAATAAAGTATATATATATATATATATATATATATATATATATAATATTCGTCAATAAACTCTTTCCCTAAGAGAAGGTAGTTCACATCAAAGAAGAATACTCTTTGAAGAAAAATAAGGTATTTCCAGAAAGGCTACGTTTCGAAATTACGATGACTACCACTTTTCTATTTCCACGAACTCATGCTTTCTGGAAATTAACGCCCTTCCATACCAACACAATTCTAACACCATGAAGCTGGCCCTTTTCGTTCTTTTTCTCTCCCATGCTTATAACACTTTCCAGTAAAAGATACACTTCTCAAAAATATTTTGCATCCATTTTTTTTCAAGATGATCAAATCACCAAAATAAAATTCAATCAAATTTGTACTTAGGAGTAGACTTTTTACATCATCATTGCCTGTCTTCATTTCCAACATAGACGATGCTTTCGATCCCCATATACATGTACATAATATATCTTAATTCTATTTATTTTATCTACATTAAAAATATAATTGGCATCCATAAAGGACAGTTAGCTCTCTACCCACGAGCCTTTCTTTATTCTTCAAAATTCACACGTACTTAGAGGATAATTTGTTTCTCGTCTGCAATCATACCTGAATAAAATGTTATATTAAATTTAGATTAATGTAATAATGAATTAGAAAGTTAAAAATCATAAATGTAATAAAACATTGTCATAATATCAGACAGTTCGTACGAGTATGACCATCATTTACTTCCAGAAATAATATAGCTTCCAATTTAGCTTCCGTGAATTCTGGTGTAGAATCTAGGATAATAACTCTTACTTAGTATTTAGACAAAAATAAAACTGAAGTTACATCTAAAGATGTAAATCTAAGATATAACAACGCAGTGGTTAAGATTATGATTAAACTAGAGTATACTAACATGATTTAACCATAATATTAAATATACCGCGCCCCCCCTCCCAGCCCCCCCCCAAAAAAAAAAAAAATAAAAATAAGTGCGCCGTATATGTAAATATTCACTGACCTCTCGTCAACGAGGGCTTAACACCATATGCAAGAAAAAGGAATACCAATGGCCATATGGTATCCTAGAGACTTTCCTCAACAAGCTTTCTGGATCAAATCTATGGCGTTACGGGCGTCCACCCACCCACTCTATTCGCCCTAAAGCCACCCAAAACTCTTTGGTGTCAGTTATGACCACCTCGGCGTTTCAAGTTCTAGCTGTGAAAGGACAGATGGGAAATGATAGCAACAGAAGCCTTCCGTTGATGTGTTGGAAAGCTCCATACAAAAATTAATTGTTTTCTAATTTTCATAAGCAATTCACAAGCAGGAAACAGTACTTTTGCAATAAGGATGATAATTCTCTCTCTCTCTCTCTCTCTCTCTCTCTCTCTCTCTCTCTCTCATATATATATATATATATATATACACACACACACACACACATATATATATATATATATATATATATATATATATTTATATATGTATATATATATACACACACACACACACATATATATATATATATATATGTATGTATGTATATGTATATATATATATGTATGTATGTATATATATATATATATATATACAGGGCAGAAAATGTACGTGTAGACCATATCATATGCTATCTATTCCCTAACCAGTGATAAAAAAGTTGAAAAAATAGTTAAAACGAAAACGAATTCTCCTTGAAAAATCGACGAAGCAGGTCAAAATAATTGCATTTCTTTTTCGCAGACGCGAAAAAGGAAACACTCCACTAAATACTCCGGCAAAATTAATTTGAGGACCCCCCCCCCCCTAACCACCTGCCATGACGTCATAATTAACGTCAGCTGCCTTACGTCTGGTCAAATCTGTGGTTCGTTCTCAGGAGTTTCTCCAAATTTGTCAGAATTGCCCAAGCGGCGTTATTAACTTAATTTCGTCCTGGCCCCCATTATTTAAATTTCAGCTCCCGAATTAGACCATTTCCAACCGGCGAAAGGGTTGTTAAAGTATGCTTAATTAGTGTCAAGCACCTATGGGGAACCTTTACACTCAGGGACCCCGTTTTTTTCTGCCCCCGTTCCCCTTTTTTTTCACTCTGGTTTTAATTGCCCATTTTGACCGGGTGGTAAATTAAAAAAAAAAAAAAAAAAAAAAAAAAATCTCGAACTCGTTGCTCACGTAGAAGTAATTCCCTGCCGTCATTAGGGAGCTGTTGACACCGTAATAACAGTATTGTTACCGTGACAATTACTGGGTGGAATATGTCCATTTAAAAAGCGTCCCTTCTTCCGACAATTGCAATTTCCGCAAGAAATTCACAAAAATAAAATAAATAGGAAATAACTGAAGATTTTCTTGTTGCCAGGGAATTTTTGCTTCTTCTACAAACCCTACGTTTAATGAACTCTACTTCCGAAATGAAATAATGACCGCTAGACTTTTTTTTTACAGCATTCGTCAAGTTGAGCGAATACAACAAATGAGACATAGCTTTAAAAGGTTTCTCCATAAAATTTAACAATAATTTTGAAAATAGTATTAAAAAGTAATAAGATAACTCTCCACATTATAGATAAGTGATTACTTTAACTAGAAGCTTACAAAGAACATTGAAATGATCAAATTACAGTTATGAGGTTAGGAACATTTTCAATACACATTCTACTCGGAAAAAGATATGAACTATTAACGTTAAATTCACAATTTCATATGAAATAGCCTTCGAGGAAGTCGATCCCTTTGATGGATATTGAGTTAAAATGAGAGATATGTTATACAGCATACCTGACCTTCACCAAGGAAAGCTTGGAAATACGATTTAATTTTTGATAGGTTTTCCATAAATTGAATGTCCTATTTTGGATTTATGATGATAATAATTGAAAAATATATACTAAATGGCATTTGCTAATACCACTTTACTAGTTTTATATACTTAATAATATATACAAAATATATGTACTTAATTGCATTTACTAATACCACTTTGTTAGTTTTATATACTTATAACAATATATACTAAAATATATACTAAATAGCATTTACTAATACCACTTTGTTAGTTTTATATACTCAAAACAATATATACTAAAATATATACTAAAAGGCATTTTCTAATACCACTTTGTTAGTTTTATATACTTATAACAATATATACTAAATGGCATTTTCTAATACCACTTTGTTAGTTCTATATACTTATAACAATATATACTAAAATATATACTAAAAGGCATTTTCTAATACCACTTTGTTAGTTTCATATACTTATAACAATATATACTAAAATATATACTAAATAGCATTTACTGATACCACTTTGTTAGTTTTATATACTTATAACAATACATACTAAAATATATACTAAATGGCATTTTCTAATACCACGTTGTTAGTTCTATATACTTGAACGATATTATATATTAAATGGCATATGCAAATATCACTTTCTTAGTTTTCAAGCTAATCTAAATTAGTTGAAATTAACGCACTATAAAGTGTCAGATTTCTTTAAAGAACGAAATTTTCCTTACATACGTAATGAAAAATTAAGTTTACAAAATTCTCCTCACATACGTAATGAAAAATTAAGTTTACAAAATTCTCCTCACATACGTAATGAAAAATTAAGTTTACAAAATTCTCCTCACATACGTAATGAAAAATTAATTTTACAATCACAAGGCTAATACAATGAACCTACTCAAAGAGAATGTATTCTCTTGGGGCGGGGGGGGGGGCATTTACCCCCAGAAGAAAAAGTAAGAGAAATCTAGTCTTGTTAGCACATGGAAACATAAAGAGAATGTTCGTAGAATTTGACTAATTTTCCTTTCGACCAAACTAAATATAATTTTTCTTTGCCCTAATATTTACAATTTAATTGCATTTGACAATTTCCAGTAATATTTATTTTATATTCTAATTATTCTGATAAAAAAACATGACGTACTATTATGCTTATTTCTGATACGTCAAAAGTCATTACAAAAGGTGAAGAAAAAAAAAGATATTAAGATATATAGATATACCCAAAACATCGTATGTCAAACTTGTTATTTTTTCAATTAGCAAATTATTGAGTAC
>NC_090762.1:33541873-33572989 GCF_036898095.1 Palaemon carinicauda | reverse complement strand
CAGGATCAATTAAAATGAGGCTTCTTCGGGACTCCTCTTATAAACACGTTTTCCCGCGACGTGTGACCTCGTCCGTAGGGCGCCGCCGTCTCGCTGAGTGACGGAAATTGGGGTTGCCGTCAACCAAATTAGCCGTAAATAAGCAATAATTACAAGGCAGGTAACGGCTGTTACTATACTGTATAGCTACAGTTCTAAGGTGTGGCAAAGATTTTTTTTCCTTTTTTTTATTTATCTTTTTATTTTTCTAGTTTAAAAATGGGAAGAGTTGATACATTCCTTCGGTGTATACTGTGTGCAAAATGTTTTTGCTGTTTTTTCGGTGTGTAAGGTTTGTTAAGGCAATCTTGTTTTGGTTTCTTAAAGATGTTCTTAGTTATTTTGTGTTTTAGCTTGAACTAACTTTGACTATTAACAAACATGTGATTTAATTACGCTTTCATCCTCACATGTTTTCATTTCACATATCGACCAATACTCTCTTTATCAATTGATTAAGTCATTATCATGAAGGTAATCCATCTGATTAAGAGTTATATGTATGTATGGATGTAAATACGTATGCCCAAGCATCAGTGTTGTAAACAAAAGCCTTCTAACTAGGACCTTACAAAAATATTGAACCAGAAGAAAACTGATTCAACATTATACTGGAGAGCTATCATTACCCCCCTCCCCTTAGTATGGTAAAATAAAGTTAGGTTTTATTGCCTTGCCCAAACACTCACATGCACACACACACATATATATATATATATATATACATACACACATATATATACATACATACATATATATATATATATATATATATATATATATATATATATATATATATATACTATATATATACACACATATATAAATCATTTTTTGTTTGCGGATGATACTGTACTCGTTCCAGACTCAGAAGATATGCTTGGCGTATTAGTGACAGAATTTGGAAGGGTTTGTGAGAGAAGGAAGTTGAGAGTTAATGTGGGTAAGAGTAAGGTTATGACATGTACGAGAAGGGAAGGTGGTGCGAGGTTGAATATCATGTTGAATGGAGAGTTACTTAAAGAAGTAGATCGGTTTAAGTACTTGGGGTCTGTTATTGCAGCAAATGGTGGAGTGGAAGCAGATATACGTCAGAGAGTGAATGAAGGATGCAAAGTGTTGGGGGCTGTGAAGGGAGTGGTAGAGAATAGAGGGTTAGGCATGAATGTAAAGAGAGTTCTGTATGAGAAAGTGATTGTACCAACTGTGATGTATGGATCGGAGTTGTGGGGAATGAAAGTGACGGAGAGACAGAAATTGAATGTGTTTGAGATGAAGTGTCTGAGGAGTATAGCTGGTTTATCTCGAGTAGATAGGGTTAGGAACGAAGCAGTGAGGGTGAGAACGGGCATAAGAAATTATTTAGCAGCTAGAGTGGATATGAATGTGTTGAGGTGGTTTGGCCATGTTGAGAGAATGGAAAATGGCTGTCTGCTAAAGAAGGGGATGAATGCAAATGTTGTTGGGAGAAGTACAAGAGGAAGGCCAAGGTTTGGGTGGATGGATGGAGTGAAGGAAGCCCTGGGTGATAGGAGGATTGATGTGAGAGAGGAAAAAGAGCTTGCTAGAAATAGGAATGAATGGCGAGCGATTGTGACGCAGTTCCTGCTGCTTCTTCCAGTCGCCTTGGATGACCGCGGAGGTAGCAGCAGTAGGGGATTCAGCTTATGAAGCTTTATCTGTGGTGGATAAAGGGGGAGGTTGGGCTGTGGCACCCTAGCAGTACCAGCCGAACTCGGTTGAATCCCTTGTCAGGCTGGGAGGAGCGTAGAAAGGAAAGGTCCCCCTTTTTTTTTTTATTTGTTTGACGTCGGGTACCCCCAAAATTGGGGGAAGTGCCTTGGTATATATATATATATAGATATATATATGTATATGTATATATATACATATATATATATATATATATATATATATATATATATATATATATATATATATGGATAAATATCAACACAACATCGTGTTCAAATAGAAATAAATTTCTACCTCATACTTGGGATCGAACGCTAGCCCCATCTAATGAAAGGCCAGGTCGAAACCAACCATGCCACGAGAGCCCATAAAAGGAAATCTGAACCTGACACTAATCTAGCTGTCCGAGGATTTACCTGGTGAGACATCAGTCTCTTTACCAGCGAGTTTTACCCGATTTCCCCGGGCCACCACGTGACACAATTGGTAGTAATTCATTCAAATTACCCCTAATGAGTCAATATGGATAAATATCAACACAACATCGTGTTCAAATAGAAATAAATTTCTACCTCATACTTGGGATCGAACGCTAGCCCCATCTAATGAAAGGCCAGGTCGAAACCAACCATGCCACGAGAGCCCATAAAAGGAAATCTGAACCTGACACTAATCTAGCTGTCCGAGGATTTACCTGGTGAGACATCAGTCTCTTTACCAGCGAGTTTTACCCGATTTCCCCGGGCCACCACGTGACACAATTGGTAGTAATTCATTCAAATTACCCCTAATGAGTCAATATGGATAAATATCAACACAACATCGTGTTCAAATAGAAATAAATTTCTACCTCATACTTGGGATCGAACGCTAGCCCCATCTAATGAAAGGCCAGGTCGAAACCAACCATGCCACGAGAGCCCATAAAAGGAAATCTGAACCTGACACTAATCTAGCTGTCCGAGGATTTACCTGGTGAGACATCAGTCTCTTTACCAGCGAGTTTTACCCGATTTCCCCGGGCCACCACGTGACACAATTGGTAGTAATTCATTCAAATTACCCCTAATGAGTCAATATGGATAAATATCAACACAACATCGTGTTCAAATAGAAATAAATTTCTACCTCATACTTGGGATCGAACGCTAGCCCCATCTAATGAAAGGCCAGGTCGAAACCAACCATGCCACGAGAGCCCATAAAAGGAAATCTGAACCTGACACTAATCTAGCTGTCCGAGGATTTATACACACACACATATATACCCACACACATTTGCATATGTATATATGCGGGATGGAAAGATTTCTTTAAAAAGAAAAGTATCTAATCAGATGCTCCTACCAGTATTAACTTATGCATCGGAAACTTGGAGCATTACTAAAGCCTTAGAACACAAGTTAGTTAAAGTGAAAGAGCTATGGAAAGAATAAAGATGAATACGAGAGCAAACTAAAGTAGAGGATATTGTAACAACATGTAAGCAAAAGAAATGGACAAGAGAGGGACATATAATGAGAATGACAGATAATGGATGGGCATTAAGTATATCAGAATGGGTCCCTAGAGATCGAAAATGAAGCATGGGAAGGAAGAGACGATGATGATTAATTGAAATGCTAAGAAAATTGGTTGGCATAGACAGGCATAGAAAGACCATAAACAGATAGGAATGGAAGGACATTTCTGAGGTCTTTGTTCTGCGGTGAACTACTAGTTACGGCTGATGATGAGGATGATACATACATACATACATACAGACATATATATATATATATATATATGAGAGAGAGAGAGAGAGAGAGAGAGAGAGAGAGAGAGAGTAACTTCTGGTTCCATTCTCTGATATCAATAGATACAGTAAAAGCTCCTGAAACCAACCAGAGCTTTTACTGTATCTATTGATATCAAAGAATGGGACCAGAAGCTTCTCTCTCTCTCTCTCTCTCTCTCTCTCTCTCTCTCTCTCTCTAGTAGTAGTAGTAGTAGTAGTAGTAGTAGTAGTAGTAGTAGTAGTAGCAGTTTTTTATTCGTCAATATCCTTAAAATTTCTGATTGCTATAAGAAATCGTTATCAGGAAGAATAATAAAATCGAACAATATAAAATAAAGTTTCTGAAAAATCCATTATTTACGTGAATTAGAGTTTCTGAAAAATCCATTATTTATGTAAATTAAAGTTTCTGAAAAATCCATTATTTACGTAAATTAAAGTTTCTGAAAAATCCATTATTTATGTAAATTAATGTTTCTGAAAAATTCATTTTCTTTAACCGGAGCCCTGAAAATCTGCTACATCCATCAACTCTTTTTAAATGCGGTTTAATCTTCTAAGGCAAAACCGTCTTCGAAAAATCGAGTAGGTTCAGCTAATCTTATCTGGAGCATAGTTCGACTGCCGATTCCAAAACTTTGAAGACACGTTCAGTCACAGACAGATTTTATGACTCACTGTAGAATCTGTTCCAATATACAAAATTCCCCCACCCCCACTTATTTTTTTTTTTTTTTTTTTTTACAAGATTCTTTTAATATAAACAGCTAGATACCGAAGAAGCCTGTAAGGTCATGCAGGCTTTGAACTACGTTTGAACCTTAATGAAAAATTCAACCACAAGAAAATAATATTCAGAGAAGTAAGTTCGCTATTTTGTAATTTTTATATATATGCAATCGGTATTAACAAGTGTTATTTTTTTTAGAATCGGTAAACAAGCTATAAACCTCTCTCTCTCTCTCTCTCTCTCTCTCTCTCTCTCTCTCAGATATTGCTAAATAAAAACATACACAACAGATAAATCACGACCATTATCCCCCACAAACCTTTCATTGGCGCAATTCCTTACCATCCCCACCGCTGAAATCAAGAGATATTTAGTGATAATTATCAAACATAAACTTATTCTCAAGCTTTTAGCGAACATCAAACGCAATAAGGTGTAATTTATAACAAAATGTAATATTCGGAGTAATCCTTTTTATTCTAACCTCGCTGGTTCTCGGCGTTCTCCCCCTCGCATGCAAAACAATTTGCGGTTTGCGAAACCCAACAAGGCGCTGGTGGGTGTTAGCGGCCATCTGGCAGGGCCGGAGCAGTAGTATTATCTCGGGAGATGGCCGCTACACCTTCTCGTACCGCATGGCCAAATCGGAAACAGGGGAAAAAAAGCTCGTAGAATTAAAATAAAGTTCCTGTTGAGGGGAAACGAAAATAAACAGTCGCTTGCTACGGCGTTTTTATTTTTGTTTTGACAGTAACTCCGGATAGGTCGAGTCCAACCTAATTCTCACTTGTCTGTTAAAAAGATTGATCTACCGGTATATTCTTTCATTTTTTTCCCCCCTGCATTTCTGCATCATAATTGTACTGAAAATTACGAGAGGAAAACTTAGAATATAATTCTAATAATCTATTTTTTAAAATATGTTTCCAAAAAGTAAATCTGTTTCGGTCTCAAATGAAAATAAATTTATTCGTGCCATCACTAATCAATATTAACAAAAGAATCACCTTGACTTCCAACCGGAAGAGAAGAAACACCTCAACTAATATGAATAAAATCAAGGTCACAAACATATCCGGATAAACGATGCAAACTATTTTATTTGTTCTCCGAAACACACATTTCAAAGCAGGCTCATTTATCATTCACTTATAAGTAACTCTGACAGGAGAATCGTGCTGTTCCCCGATCGCTACTTGTAATGAAGACAAAGTAGGGAGGAGGCACGGCGTACATCACTGACACAATTAAATTAATTTTGGAACTCGTAGATGATAGTTGGAAGTCTAAGACCCGAGGATTATTAGTATCCGGTTAAGTTATGCTGCTGATGGATGACCGACCGCTTAACTCCTTTTCTTGTTTTTTTAGGGTTTTCTCTCCTCTCTCTTTAATTTGAAAATTAAGTTTGTTTTTTATCTATATAGAAATAAGATACTAATTATATAGTTGTCCTCAATCGTTTTACCGTTTTGTTCTTTGTGTTTTTGTTTGTATTTATTCAGTCAAGAAATAAAATGAGGGATGCTCGACCGCTTAACTCCCCCCCCCCCTCTCTCTCTCTCTCTCTCTCTCTCTCTCTCTCTCTCTCTCTTTTTGTGGTCTCGCCCCTCTCTTTAGTTGAAAATTAAGTTTGTTTGTACCTTTATAAGAAAAAAGATACTAATTATATAGTTGTCCTTAAACGTTTTGTTCTAAGTGTTTTTGTTTGTGTTTATCTGGTCAAGTTATAAAAGATGCTGACTTTATATTTGATCTTGAAACGCTCTTCTCTTTGAAAAACTCAAAGTTCTAAGGAGCAAAAAATCAGGCCAAACAGATAATGATTTCCCCTGAATGAGATAAAGTATACAAATTAGTTTTTCATCAGATATTTTTCGGATCATATGCTTATGGAGAAGTATAAGATGGCTCTAATAGTTTTCTTGCGTTTGCGAATAAAAAAGGAGCGATAAATGAATTACAATTATCTGATCGTCTGTTTCTGGAGAATCAAATTAAACACTGGAAGTTTATTTTTTCGGATCTACGGTTCTGGGAAAGTAACTGAAACAAGTTTCTCCTGATCTTACGTTTATAAGGAATCGCGTGAAGCACCAGCATTGTCTCTCGGATCCTACGTAAATGTGAAAGGCATTGAAACAAATAGTTTATTTCGGAGGGTACGGTTATAGAGAAGTAATGCGAGTCTGACAAATTGATAGTCTATTGGATTATCTAGTTTTGAATAATATGCACAAAATAATACACCATATACATGAGCCTATATATATATATATATATATATATATATTTTATATATACACATATATATGTATATAATGTATATATATATACATATATATATATATATATATATATTTATATATACACATATATATGTATATAAATATATATATATATATATATATACACACACACATAAACATAAACACACACATATATGTATATATATCCACACACACACACACACACACACATATATATATATATATATATACATATATATAAATATATATACATATATACTGTATATATATATATATATATATGCACATATATGTACATATATACACACATACACAAACATATATATATATATATATATATACATACACAAGTTCGTATATGCGTACTATATAATATACACAGATGTATATATATTTATCCTACACAATTTTCAATTAATATAAGTACATTAATGCAGATTTATTCATTAGCGTGAAGAATGAAACAAATTTACAACAAACCAACACGCAGGTAACCTGAAGTTTTCTTCCAACCAAAGTGCGCCGAGGTTATAATCAATTACCAAAAGAGACCTGCTACTGGGAGCTATTTTCAGATATATTTCGTCCAGATGATTCGATAATGATCATGATGGCATTAATAACAGTCATCAACATCTCCATAAAGTTGTTAAAAGGGAAACGTTAACATTGCAGTATTTCGAGATGAAATATCTATAGTAATGAATACCGGGATGAAATAATTTTTTTTTTTTTCAACCTACGGATAATGCATAATCAACTGGTCAGTTTCCATAATGATTATATTTACCGTCATTTTTCAATAAAACTTGAAATGTAAATGACTTGGGAAACATATACACTGCCGACAAAAAAATCCTGACCCCAAATTAGGATTTAGAGAAAATTAAGATGGAAAATATTTGTAAGGGATCTTGGATAGCAAGATAGCTTTATTAGGATAAAAAGTCGTTGGTTAAGATGTACCCCGTTTTATTGGCTTTTCTGGATGATCCAAATCTCCATTTTGAGTCATACATAGGTATAAAGTGCTTATGTGTCGATTATTATTTCATAAGCTTTGATTTTTATTAATCTAAATTTGAGATACATATATGGATCAAACATTTAGTACATATAAATGTTATAAGATTTCAGATACGCAGTCAGCTAATTTGTTGAATTTTATGATACACACTTAACGATGTTTGATGTGCATTAACTTAAAACGATTTTATTTCTTTTTAAAAAGTTTTATGTATTCAATTTAAGAATTTATGCATGCATCCAAAAATCTTTGTGGACGAGATTTAAAAATATAGAGATACAAAATCTCACAACAATTAAGTTTGTAATATATATTTCAGTGATGACGTTATTTACCTACTTTTCTTAAACTGAAGCTCTTTTTGATAAGAAAGAATAAAAGGAATATTCTTTTAGTAAAAACAATGAGTCTAGTTTCAAGGAATTGTATATACTGTAAATATTAAATTATTTTGAATAATATTAAAAACTTGAAAAGGCTATTATATTTCATGTCCTTAGCTATTAACAATTCCTCATAGTTTACATTGAGTCAGAAATAAGATGTTCATTTTGGGGTTATTTCTCCCAAAGGACACAATGAAAAGTACCTATAGATGGCGAAACTATTCTTACTTTACATATCCAGCTTTCCACCACACGAACATTTGACCTGACATAGCCTGGTATGGGCGAGATGTAAGCACTATTAGTGACGGAAAGTGTGTACTTGCTAATTGGATTTGTGAACCAAACGCATTAGCAACATTAGAGCTCCGATGGGCTATCCATCTCCGGCGGACCTTGCAATTAGGTAGATTAGGACCTGTCAGAATACATGATAAACTGCCCCGCCATTATTCACAGCTCGACAATTTGCAATCACAAGCAAATGATTCGCTTTGCAACACCGGGAAAATGTTTGTTTGCACATGCAAACGAACTGGAACTTCGTGTTGATAATGGGTTCTTGATATTAGATTAATTTGTTTTCTTATTATGATCAATCTGGCTTTCTGTCAGCACGAGCTCTTGCTTTATAAGCCGAATTTTAGATATGGTCTGGGATCGATTGCCTCGAAGCTTACGGGCTCCTCTACCAAAACAAATTATAATTGATGAATTTCAAAGTCAGAGTTGACCTATAAGAACACTTATATCTCTATGATTATAATATGAAGTATTTATGAACCCGAGAGAGAGAGAGAGAGAGAGAGAGAGAGAGAGAGAGAGAGATGAACTCCTTAGATAGCGAATAAAGGGTTTCATTTGCTGCGTTGGGCGTGCATCAGAGAGAAGAAGAGCGATGCCTTCAGCGGCCCTAAGAGATCCCCACCCAAATCCTGGCGGTGGAACAAGGGCGTGGTAGAAGGTATATAAGTCGTCAACAATAATCGTTACTTTGTAATTTATCGGCATATGACCCGTGGCCACCTATGTATCAGAGTGCGGGTGGTCTGAGACCAGGAGACGAGAGAGAGAGAGAGAGAGAGAGAGAGAGAGAGAGAGATTACAAAGCCAAAATGACATGTGATACTGCACTTTTTTGTCAGTCAAGTTGGAGAAGTAATGCTAGGGTTCATCTCTGGAAAGGATGCAGTGACACCTTTGGAAAGCTTGCAGTGATAGTGAATATCTAAAGATGGAAAAGCCATTAACATTAAACGGTAAGAAAAAAAAAATCAAAATTCCTATCATTATCAGATAAAAGCCTGAAACTGACCTACTGCATACACGTCTATTACTAAAGTTGTAATAATTACAAGAGTTTTCAAAATACATACTCCCAAACACATACAAGGAAACAATAAGCAAATTACTCAAGGCCAAATTAGGCCCTTTTGTTTTACATTTCAATATAATGACTCATGACGTTTATTGATAAATATGTGAATTCCGACATTGGTATAATACCTACACAAGTAGGGGTCACGCTGAAACAAAAAGCAGCATCCCCAGGGCATTTGTGCTATATTTGGAAATAAGGTCCCACTGATTCTCCACTAAAATCTCCAATATATTCCCTTACGCATTTTTGAAATTGTTTCTCGTAAAGAAGGATGGGCATCGCTCCGAGAAGTGGCGTAACGTCGAAGCGCGAGGATCCTGCCGGAATGTCGAGCGGTCCTAATTACTATCGGACGCGGAGACGTCGTCGGTCTAAATCTGGCGTCGGTATAATCAAGAGGTGGATGCGATGCATTATGGAATTCATGGTTGATAATTAGGAATTTATAATTGATAATTAGGGAATTTGCCAACGTTTCCAGAGACTTGTTTGAGATCTTATCGTTTCCATTAATAGCTACTCTCGTTTTCATAAGCGGAGATATTTGTTTATGCGTGGATTCTTCTACTTCCTTTTCTCGGATACTTGGGATTTTTTTATATTTTTTTTTTCAACATTCAAACTTTTTTTCCTTTTTTAAAACTAAATCCGCTTTTTATCCTTGTTTGTATTGACATTCATCATTTTTATCATTTTGTTCTAGTTCAGTCATTTATATTTTCGTTATCTTCTCCAATATTTATCTAAATGTGATTTCTTCTTTATTCTCTTTTGTTTTCAATCGTTCCTTCGCCTTCTCCCCAGTATTCCTAATTCTTCTTGTCTTCTTTTTTCGACAAAGGTTCAATTATTTTCTGTCCATCTAAAATTAACAGAAAAAAATTCCTCTTCTTTTAACTAACACTCCTCCTTTCTCTCCAAACTATGGCTATTTCTCTTCTTATTCTCCTCCTTTCTCTCCAAACTATGGCTATTTCTCTTCTTATTCTCCTCCTTTCTCTCCAAACTATGGCTATTTCTCTTCTTATTCTCCTCCTTTCTCTCCAAACTATGGCTATTTCTCTTCTTATTCTCCTCCTTTCTCTCCAAACTATGGCTATTTCTCTTCTTATTCTCCTCCTTTCTCTCCAAACCATGGCTATTTCTCTTCTTATTCTCCTCCTTATCTTTTGCATGAAGGGAATAATAATCTAGACGAAGAACATGGCATGAGTAATCCTAAGGCCAAATAGAATATCATCAAGTGGGTTAAATACTTCATAACAAAAACGGCCGTAACAAACTCAGCTCCTGTCTTTTATTTACATTAATTTCTAATTAATATTACACTCAACGGCCATGCACTTGCTCTGGGGTAATGCGCCTGATTACCGGACCTATTTATTGATCAATAAAAAAGCCAACACGAACGATGATATTAAACAAAGGCAGTAAAGAATCCCCGGGATGAACTACGACGAATCACTATCCTTCTGGGCCAATTAGGGGGGCGAAAATTTCGGGTTTGACAACGGGGCGTCCCGTGTGGTCCGCAAGATGAATTTCTTCTCGAAAAAAAAAAAAATAATATTTCCTCTTTATTAATATATTGCTACGAGCTAGCTGGGTCGCTCTTGTAACATTTTAATGATTTCAATAATTGCAAAGGCGAGAGATTAAATTATTTAGGACAGTTTGCTTTTATGTAAAAGATTCGACGATTAATTTTATTAAAATTACTGACCCAATTACAGTTTGGCTGAATTTACCGAAAAGTAATATTCTACAGTTAAATCCACAAAGATGAGATTGCAAAGAAAATTACAAGAACATGAGAGAGAGAGAGAGAGAGAGAGAGAGAGAGAGAGAGAGAGAGAGAGAGACTAATAAGCAATATTCTATATAATACAAAACTCAATACTCAGATACACAGTTCACTTTTGCACTGATTAAGTGTTATCGTAAGGTACTATGCTATAACAAATGATTCTATAATCATTCTGAGGCTCTTGAGTTTTCTAAAGAAGTCTGAATTTAAGGTCAGATTCTCTCGTTTCCATCTCTTATGGATAAAAGATTCAAAATAAAAAACACGTTTACAATTCTTGACCTTAATATTAATATATGACACCGTATTTCAGATACTTCCTTGAGCGTGCTGCATAAGATTTTTCGTGATTCTATCCATCCTTTGCATCCAGATCTTCCCAGACTGTACCATCCTGTACTATAGTCCATTTCTTTTAGCGAGGCATATTTGCACCGAACTGGCAGGGGTGCCCTTTTTGCTGGGAAAAGTTTCCTGATCGCTGATTGGTTGGACGAGATAATTCTAACCAATCAGCGATCAGGACACTTTTCCGAGCTAAAAGGGCACCGTTGCGAGTCGGTGCACATATACCTCGATAAAAGAAATGGACTATAGATATGCAGTTAATTCTAAGTCTTGCAATCCCTATCATAAGTCTCAACACTATAGTCAATTTCTTTTAGCCATGCAGATTTGCACCGAACTCGCAGGGGTGCCCTTTTTGCTGGGAAAAGTTTCCTGATCGCTGATTGGTTGGACGAGATAATTCTAACCAATCAGCGATCAGGAAACTTTTCCGAGCTAAAAGGGCACCGTTGCGAGTCGGTGCAAATATACCTCGATAAAAGAAATGGACTACAGATATGTAGTTAAGTCTAAGTCTTTTCATCCCCATCATAAGTCTCAACACTACATAGTATTTTAGGAGTTTTACTCCAGCTGTGACCTGATTGTGGAGTAATTTTCGTAATCAGGCAGTTGGGTCGGTAGAACTTCAGACGTTCAAACTCGCAGTAAATGTTTTTATGTTGAAAAGTTTGACATAAATCTCTCTTTATAGTTTATATATGACAAATCTATTTGAACGTTGTTACTGATCTCAACGTATTTTGAATCTTTAATGCATTACCTCTCATATATAGTTTATTTATTTTCTTATATCGTTTCTTTACTGGGCTATTTTTCCTGTTGGAGCCCTAGGATGTGTAACATCCTGCTTTTAATATTATTATAAAAGTAGAAAATTCTTTTGTTTTCCTTTTGACCTTCCTTTTATTTGTAATTTTGCAATTTACTTGAGAAAAGGAGATATTTATGAAAATTTTGTTATAACTAAATCATTATTATTATTATTATTATTATTATTATTATTATTATTATTATTACTAGCCAACTTGTACCCTGTTTGGAAAAGAAGGAAGCTACAAGCCCAAGGGCTCCAACAGGGAAAGTAGCCCAGTGAGGAACGGAATTAACAAGTAGCAACTAAACTATATATAAGTACTTAATGGAAAATGTAAAATATTTTAAGATCAGTAACACGTTACAATAAACCTGTCATATTCAAACTATAAAAGGATACTTATATTAACCTATTCAACAGGAAAGAATTTATCAACAGTTTAGAGTTCTAGAGTTCCATCGATTCAAACACTAAATTGGGAAGTTCATTATACACGAACAATTCTCCATGCGCCCATCATTGATAAAAACAATATCAATATTCAACACAATAAAATTAATATGGACATATATACAGTATATATATATATATATATATATATAGATATATATATATATATATATATACATAAATAAGCCATATATTTTTGATACATTAACGCCTGGATTCTCTTAACGATCTCAGGATCAGAGCCCCAGGTAAAATCGTAGACAAGAGCTTGTGACCGGCCGGGAGTCGAACCCTGGTCCGGCAAACTTGTATAGGCAGTGACTTACCACTTGGCCAAGTGGTAAGTCGACTCCCGGCCGGTCACAAGCTTTTGTCTTTGTGTGATTTCGCCTGGGGGTCTGATCCTGAGGTCGTTAAGAGAATCCACACATTAATGTATCAAAAATATATTGCTTATTTGAATATGAAAAACACGTCTAAATGTGCAAAATTTGTCATAAATCGAATACCAAGTCACAAACTATCAATTAGCTACGATGGTGAAGATGGGTTGATTTCAATTCTAAATACAAAAAACCTGAATTCGACAGGTATAAGTACAGAAGAATTGTCGTTGACTTATATCTATCCTCGTGGCCAAGTGGTAAGTTACTGTCTATAGAAGTTTGCCGGCCAGTCACAAGCTCTTGTCTTTGTGTGATTTCGCCTGGGGCTCTGATCCCGAGGTCGTTAAGAGAATCCAGACATTAATGTATCAAAAATATATGGTTTATTTGAATATAAAAAACACCTCTAAATGTGCAAAATTTATCATACACACACACACACACATATATATATATATATATATATACACATATATATACATATATATATACCTACATATATATATACCTACATATATATATATATATATATATATGTTCATATATATACATACAAATAAGATGACGAGGTAGCGAGAATGGGTATCTAATTTCAGTCTATTACAAAGAGATTAAAGGTCACTCATGAGCGGAAGAGACAAGAGAAAGGACAATGGCCTAAAGACTGGCCATACATACATATACTCGGCGTCCAAAACCTCTCGCTATCAAGCTAGGACCAGGGAGGGTCAGTCAATGGCTGATAATAACTCTGCAGGTAGAACCAAGGTCTATAGTGGGTGGAACTATAATGTCCCCAAGGATGGTGAGGTTGTATATACAACTATAGTCCATTTCTTTTAGCGATGCATATTTGCACCGACTCGCGGCGGTGCCCTTTTAGCTCGGAAAAGTTTCCTAATCGCTGATTGGTTAGAATTATCTTGTCCAACCAATCAGCGATCCGGAAAATTTTCCGAGCTAAAAGGGCACCGCTGCGAGTCGGTGCAAATATGCATCGCTAGAAGAAATAGACTAGATATTATCAAGCTTAAGCTGGGTTCATACACCCGTCCAAAAGATTGTGAGATAGACGTTTCCAATAACTTGCCACAAACAATTTGCTAAAATAAATTCTATATTTGACTGTTTTGGAATAAAAAACTATTCAAATTTGCTGAAAATATTCAGGATCTGATTAAAATTATTATTATTATTATTATTATTATTATTATTATTATTATTATTATTATTATTATTATTATTATTATTATTATTATCTTGCATAGGTATCTCAAAGGTATCTTTGAAATAATGTCAGTACCGGTTCATGATTAAGGACATGTGCAATAACAGAATGGTATAAAAGTAAACATTGACCTATTACATCACGGTGTACAGTATAGATACAAGACCCCATTATATACTGTAAGGCTTAATTGAAATATAAATTAAATGTGTACTACACTAACGAATCTGGGCATATGACTGATTTATTAGGTAAGATTGCATGCACGCAAAACCTATTATTTACGAACTAGCTGCTGAAAATATAATATCAAAATGGCAAGAGATGAAAACAAGTATGATATTAAGCTAATTTACTTACATGAAATTACATACGAACAAAGTATCGAAAACATGAGATTTGATGAAGCTCCTAAAAAAAAAGAAAAAAAAAAAGATGAAAAAAAAGGACAGCCGGTATTTTACTTGGATTAATATTTTATATGATTTAAATCAGTCTTAAAGTTTTTACTTGGATTAATATTTTATATGATTTAAATCAGTCTTAAAGTTTTTACTTGGATTAATATTTTATATGATTTAAATCAGTCTAAAAGTTTTTACTTGGATTAATATTTTATATGATTTAAATCAGTCTTAAAGTTTTTACTTGGATTAATATTTTATATGATTTAAATCAGTCTTAAAGTTTTTACTTGGATTAATATTTTATATGATTTAAATCAGTCTTAAAGTATGATTATACCCTGATATTGATTTCTTTGTCTCAAAGTAATATTAAATATTAAATTATAATAAAACTTCATCTCCATCAAGTATCTGAATTGAAATATATCTTTCGACATAACGACATCGGAACTATTTTGCGAATGCCAGACATTTCTGCAATAGCAAAAAGGTCAAGAGGTTTGCAATGGTCCATCACATAGCCTACCTGGCTCATAACACCTCATTACCGTTCCTCGCCCCAGGGTAGCTTACCTGAGTTTCCGCGATGCCAAGAGCATAGCCCACGGCGGAAGATTCAACGCCCTTCGTGATAATGGGGGCCTCGCTCGCAAGGGCGTCGATACGGGGGCCGATGTGCATAAAAGAGAAAATAACAGAGATTCTTTATTGTTAGGTAGGCCAAAGGGTAGGAGGGGTGCTATGGAATGTTGTCGTTTTATGCTAAAACAATGCGAAAGAAAAGCCAAGCCGACAATGACCACAAGGAGTCGATTTGACGGATTCATGTGGGTACGTCTGCTAGGAGAGAGAGAGAGAGAGAGAGAGAGAGAGAGAGAGAGAGAGAGAGAGACCGGGGTTAAAAAGGCGGACATGAAATAAGAAATTTGCCTGGGAACAAGACGAGTGCTCATTTTGAGGGAAACTAACGGTTGACGGTGCTATAATCAATCGCTAACCGCAGAGATGAGACCAGGTTTATTCCGTGTCCTCACAAATCAGGGGATTCAAATTTGGGAAAAAAGGTTAGAGAGAGAGAGAGAGAGAGAGAGAGAGAGAGAGAGAGAGAATTTTGGATGTCTCAAAGACTTTATAGTCCATCCACAGACTCCATTTGCTTTTGGGTAGAGCAAATTAATTTAAGCGTTTAGAGAGTTTAGAGATCTTGCTTAACTCAATTCTTGAATTCGTCAATCATGTCACTATTCACTACATCCGCTGGAAGTCTGTTCCATGTTTTTGCTATTATGAGAGAGAGAGAGAGAGAGAGAGAGAGAGAGAGAGAGAGAGAGAGAGAGATGAAAAAACCGAATTTTTCATGCATATTATTCCTCAAAAGTTGTTTGACCAGCGGGTTCTCTCTCATCCTCCCCTTCAGGGGATATCCTCTGCAAATTCCCTCGTTCCGCCGGAGGTCATTTCGTCCCATTGGTACTTATTTTTTGTATCTCCTGACTTGGAGGTACGATATGGTACGAAGCCCTAGATAAATCAGACATTTTCTTCTCTTTACCTTCAGCTCGTCTTCCATTTTCTCTTTTTTAACCTCTCTCATCTGTTTCTGTCAGAGACGGAATTACAAGCGGTAAGAATTCAGAAGGGTCTTCATGAATCATAAAAAAAGAAGATGGCAGAGTATCACCTGTGGAGTCTACCAATTAACCAGTAGCGGCTTTCGATTGAGGAAGCGGTAATGATATAATAAATAGAGCGTTCATTATGTTGCTATCATAAAAAAACACAAGATTATTATTTCTTTTTGTCTTGTCTCGTTTCACGACAACAAGGAAGTCTTGAAAAAGTACTTTTTTAAAAGAGTGGATTACTTGATTCATCAGAGTTTGTACAGTCATCAGTCATCCACTATATTCTTTACTTTTTATTAAAGAGTATGTCGGAGGATGTCATCACCTCAAATAACAGGAGCAATTACACACTTTCTTGGACGACCGAGGTTTATTGGATACTTGCCTTAGGCTCTGGAACACACACACACATACACACACAAACACACACACACATGTATATATATATATATATATATATACACACACACAAAAACCACAACAACAACAAATGCAGCCGTCTCTAGTCCTCTGCAGAACAAAGGCCTCAGTCATGTCATTTCATGTCTGGGGTTTTGAACATATATATATATATATATATATGTATATTATATATATATATATATATATATAGGCTATATATATATATATATATATACATATATATGTATATATATATATATATATATATGTATATATATATTATGTATATATATATATATATATATATACATATATATATATATATATGTATATATATAGATAGAAGTATTACGAATCATATCTTAGAAGGACGCACAGTCAAAAAGTCAAAAAAAGTCAAAAGAGAGAGAGAGAGAGAGAGAGATTAATTACGATTTTAACACAAAACTGTTTGTACCTTCAAAAACCCGCTATGACCGATCGGAGGTATTTTGTCAATTTCCTATTTAATTATGAGTATCATTCATAGGACGCATGTATTATTCTTGACATAACTGCTTAAGAGTCCACACCTGATACTTGTAATTACATTATTGTAATTTCAAACGTATATCAATCTTCAATATTTCTAAAATCATATGATTAAATCTTGAACAAAGCAGAATTGCAATTACGATCATTTTGATGAACAATATTGAAAACATTATGACGATACTGAAACCAAAGTGAAATAGTTTCATTTGATCAATTTATTAATTTGAAAGACGGGGCCAAAATAAATTGAAAGACAGAAATTCGTTCTGAGCTAATTTTCAGAGGTTATAATTACCCAGAGAAAGACGTGTTGAAATAATAATAATTCTTTCATTTTCCAATAAGAGGCGTTTTCCTTCGTTAGCGCCAAGCTAAATCAGCAATGAAAGAAAGCATTCTTGAGAAATCGAAGCAATTCTGATAACTAGAGCCTTCATATTTATATTCGACATAAGATTTTATGTCGAGAGAAAATCCAAAAAGGTTTCGACCGAAAGTACTACTTTACGATCTAAAATATTAATGAAAATTAAGTTTCTGAATGGAAGGAAATTTTATGGTGCCCCCTAACGTACCTGAAATCAAGGAATAATAATAAAAATAAGTTTATACAATCCATCAATCGGGTTTTGATGAAATATATCTGCATCAATATCATGAAACAGAAAATACTGTCAGTCTGTCAGTAACAGTAACTTCTCCGAAATAGTAAACAGAAGTGAAGTGACATTTGCACGCGTCATTCTGACTATTCTATCAAGATCAACTATGCTATTTTCAACTTTACCCTTTTAGCATTAACATTAATTGATCGAAGCAACCATTTTGAGTGGGTCATTTGTGGGTGAACACGTTGTAATTCTAAGAGTTCCTCCCATTTCGACTGACTTGCCGTTTTCCTTCAAACTATAAGACCGGGAGCACACTAGCGACTCTGTGGCGCCACAAAGCCACAGCATCATGTGGCCGGGATGTGGTCTCTCACTGGTTTCCATTGTTTTCAAAGCCACGCCACGCCTGTGACGGAGATGAGCGACAGAGAGCCACAGTCGCTTGCCACAGTCACTAGTTTGCGCGGCAAAACTTGAAAACATGGAAACCTATGGGAGACCACATCCCCGCCACACGATGCTGTGGCTTTGTGGCGCCACAGAGTCGCTAGTGTGCTCCCGGCCTAATTCCCCGTACGACTTGCATTTGCAATCAGTCAATTAGGTGCAAATAGAAATCAATCATGGTCACAGTCTTGGATTTGACTGCTAAGCGCTTCTGTCAAGGAGAGTTGTATGCGAGAATGCCAAAGGCAATGGACCCCTCAGATTTGATTACCAACGCCGATGGTCAACAAACGACTGAAAATATTGTATTGTATGAAGGCAACTAATGAAATAGTTTTTTGATAACAGGATGCATATAATTAATTCAATGAATAAAGAACTAGTTTGGATCTATCCATTGTTAAGCCGGGTAAGAAAGCTTTCATATATATATATATATATATATATATATATATAAAGGATTAATGAAACAGAATCACTTAATTATTTAGGAACTATGACCTCTAGTACAGGGTCTTTAGAATTGGAGTTTAATGAAAGATTGACAAAAGCAAATCGGGCAATGGCTAGGTTAAGTAAAATTTGGAAATCAAATCGCCTGAAATTACATTTAGTGAGATCGGTGTTACTTTATAGACATGAGACGGGGTATGGCAATGAAACAATCTCCAACAGACTTAGTAGCTTTGAGAACAAAGTCCTCAGAAGAATATTGGGAGTTGAATGGCACGAAAAGATTAGAAATGAAGCTATAAGAGAGATTACTCAAGTGCCATATGAGGATGATATCACGGTGAGGGGTAGATGGAGATGGTTTGGGCATGTTCTTCGCACTCCCCAAGAGAGATTATTTCACCAAACTTTTAATTGGGCTCCAAAAGGCGTTAGAAGGGATGGAAGATCCATGCCTACATAGCTGGGAGCTATGAAGCGGGAAGTAGGAGATGATGAATGGAGAAGTATTTATTTAAAAACTCAAGATAGAGACGACTGGCGAAATCTAACCCAGGCTCTTTACGTCAATAGGCGTAGATGATATATATATATATATATATATATATACAAACACACACACAATCTCATATATCCCAATACCAGGCTCAAGACCCAGTCCAGCTAAGTCTCTTTCGCTTCATTATTACCAAATCTAAAACATTGGTTGTGAAAAGTCAATGACATGCTTTGACAAAGAGGTGGACAAAGAAGTGATGACCATTTTCCCCCCTGGTCAAGAGACCAGTGCCCAAGAAATGGGAACTTTGCATGTTCGCTGTGAAATTGATGCTACAGTACTTATATTGCACCCTTTACTTTTTTCCAGCTTTTAGCCTGTGAAGCTTCATATCCAAGAATAGACTATTTCCCCCACCCCATAACTATAGTCAATTTCTTTTAGCGATACAGATTTGCACCGACTCGCAGCGGTGCACTATTAGCTCGGAAAAGTTTCCTGATCGCTGATTGGTGGACGAGATAATTCTAACCAATCAGCGATCAGGAAACTTTTCCGAGCTAAAAGGGCACCACTGCGAGTCTTGCAAATCTGCATCGCTAAAAGAAATTGACTATAGTTCCTCATTCCTTCATGGGCGATATCTCATGAAGAGGACGATGGTACCTCCCAGCATTCTTCAACTTCCACTTCCACCTCCCCCCCACCCCCACCCCCCTTTCCCCCCATCCACAGCCACCATCTCATGACAACGTCGTCGTTTCAAGATCGTGATGCAATTTTTGATGTTGGTTAATGAAACGCCTTAGAAACTCTTACAAGAATTTCAACAACTTAAACTTACTTATAAATAATGTTAACTTGAATTTCCACTATCAAATGACAGCCGAAAATACCGGGGCTGGAAAATGTCGCTTCCAGGGTCCTAGATTAATAGCCATCATGCTTTTGGAGGTCTTGGGAAATTTAGAGATAATTATCATGCTTCGTCGTACAGCTTGAAGACAAACAGAAAAAAAGAGTAAAGATGAAGAACGAGGGAAACTTTATACAATGATAATTATAAAATAACAATACATCATTTAACTTCCCTATGTGCAGCATACCACAGACAGCTAAGTCCCCTATATCTAATTCACTGATAGAGTCAACAAGGAACACTAGGATTTAGTGGAAGGTGTCAAAATGGACTACTTCACATAGGAAACTGATTCGTTGGTAACTAGTTTGCATGATGAGTGCCTTGACCACTAAACTATGATGATGATAATATTAATGGAAAAATAGTAAAAGGATGAAAATCCATGAGAAAGTTGATATGATGATAAAGCAAAATACCAAAAGATAATGGAAATCATATGCTATTTTGTAATTAAAGCACGTGCTAGGGTTATAATTACTATATTAATAAAAACTAGTCTTGAATATTACTTATATAGTTTGCATGCCAAGATGTGAACGTAATCTAAAAATAACATTACAACATTCTTCTCATTAATTTTATCTCATTACTTCTTTAGGGTCACTAAAATATGCTTATGAAAGCAGAATCTTAACAACAGAACTTTAATATACACTTTAAGTAATCTAGGCTGTAATTATGGTGTCCACTAGATAGTGATATAAAATCATCATAATACTTTCAAGGGTATCGAGTTCCAAGCTGACAAACACACCAATCCAACATACACATGCACACACACACACATATATATATATATATATATATATATATATATATATATATGTGTGTGGTGTGTGTGTGTGTGTGTGTAAATCAACGGACGGTTAGCGAGTCAACTTTTATATAAATTAAAAATATTAGTTTAGAGTATCCAGAGTTCACTTGTATACTTATTTAAGAATCTATGTGTGTATGTGTGTGTGTGTCTGTACTCCCACGCCCTTGTAATGAAGGATACCAAAACATATTGAAGATGGTAAATATCAACCCTGAGAAAAAGTAATGGGATTATCCAAGTGACCAAACTATTTAATTGCATGTCAGCGTGGATGACGTTCACTGGTAATATTAATAAAAAACTGGTCTACATATAAAAGAGAGAGAGAGAGAGAGAGAGAGAGAGAGAGAGAGAGAGAGAGAGAGAGAGATTTCTTCCGGGAGGTAACCTTTAATTAGAGACCTGTTGATGAAATCCTAGACGATTCTTAGAAGTGAAATAACAAAAGGAGGTGCACAACTCGTAGTCGTCTAGAGAAGACAGCCTCTGATCATAGCTCATCATCTCGTCTTTAATCATCAAAATATCAATAAAGCAAGCGTCAGCTGCCAGCATGGCATTGAATTGTCAATGAGCAACTTTTTTTTTCTTTGTAGAGACCTATTTTCTGGAATGCTTTAAAACGACAAGGGAAAATTAATGACAACTCTCAGCAAAGTGTCTCTAATGAAAGGTTCTGGCGAACAAATATTATGTTAAATATACGTAAGAAAGGACAATCCAATTACTTTCAGAGTAATTGAGACGATGCAGTCTGTACATATGCATGTACAGCATACAGAAGAATTCATATACACAAATACATACGACTTAAGCAGTATCGGAATGAATGTAACACTTTAATGATTAATTAATTTTGGATATACATACATAGTGTATATATTCATATACTCTTGTCTTCACTTTATAGCAACGGCTGAAACCACATCAAAACGAACGACAGGAAAGTGGAGGGCAAGGTAAGGTCCTCTAATTGTGGATGGCCAGTGGTACAACACAACTGAAGTCATGTTAATAGTATAATTAGGGACTCATTTGTGGTAAGCAAATTGCAATTAAGAAACATTACGGGTTATAAGGAATGAAAAATTCGGATGATATTAACACTCCTTGTTTGTGTGTGTGCATATATATATATATATATATGTGTGTGTATATATATACATATATACATATATACATATACATACACACAAACACACACACACACACATATATATATATATATATATGTATGCATGTGTGTATATATACATATTTATACATATCTATCTGTCTACCTCTATATATATATATATATATATGTGTGTGTGTGTATGTGTGTGTGTGTGTGTATGTGTAACTTAAAATTAAAAGAATGAAGGAGAGCGAGAAATTCCATCAAATGTAATGTGTACTTTTCCCACGTTATCAACACATCCAGACAATAAGACATTATTGGCCTCGGTGACAGGTTGCTGGAAAAGGTGCCTGTCGTAGTGTCGCTACAATTAACAATTAGCAATAATTACTTCTAATTACTTCCATTGAGAAGAGTCATGTTGCTTTACAAAAATAGTACTGATTTCTATACGATATTAAATATTTTTCTTTGTATTTTCATTTGTATCAAATCTCTAATGTCTTCTTTACCAAATAAACTCCCCTTCTGAAAGCAAACATAAGATCTCTCTCTCTCTCTCTCTCTCTCTCTCTCTCTCTCTCTGCGGCATTGGAGTAACCTAATCAAAGTTGTAGGCCTAAGTTTAAAAACCTCTGACTCAACAGGAAATTACAATTTCCGTGAAAATTGTAAGTTATTATCAAGAAATGTGATTTTTCAAGTAAATTAATAAGAAATTAAAAACGAAATGAGAAGAAAATATAACAAGAGAAACTTGGTTCCCATAACCTAAATAGAAACAAAAAATAAATTTTTCTTCGTATATGTTAATACCCCACGTTGGCCTAAACTGGAGCTAAGCTGTCTTTTAATGAGAAGTAAGATAGCCAACTGATTATTTCATTAATCTAGTTTTACCGAATCCAGGAACGAAATCAAAACAAAATATGCTACATAAACAATCTACTTTATAGAAACAATCTCTCTCTCTCTCTCTCTCTCTCTCTCTCTCTCTCTCTCTACCAGACCATCCAAGATTGGAAGATGGAAAATACACCGGAAGATGCATTAGCAACTCTCTGGTGGATATACAAGGTGCCTCAAACTGAGGGACCTGGGGGAACCCAAACATAGAATAAGGCAATAGGGTAAGTCTCTCTCTCTCTCTCTCTCTCTCTCTCTCTCTCTCTCTCTCTCAAATAATATATATATACTATATATATATATATATATATATATAGGTATTTACAAACACAAAAAATGCTGCCGTTTCCAGTCCACTGTAGGACAAAGGCCTCAGATATGTCAATTCATGTCTGGGGTTTGGGCACCTTTCATCATCATGCTGGCTATTGCAGATTGGTGATGGTGGAAGATTTTCGTCTAATCGCTCACAGCAAACCAACATTATAACCGTGGGGGTATATATATATACAGTATATATATATTTATATATATATATATATATATATATATATATAATGCTATCAAGGCACCTTCTTGTACATTAAGCCTAATCCTTAAGAATGCCTGATGACCTGCTGCCTTTTTTCTTGGCGGGGGGGGGAGGGGGGGGGAGGGAGGGAGGGGGGGGGGTCCAGTAATTTCAAACACGAAAATCTATCGCCTGTTTGAAGAAATCTGTCCCTTCAAAATGTAAATTCGTATATATCATATCAAATCAACCCTAATTCCGTTAAATACATCCTCATGATGATCTAGTTACCAAAACATATAATTTATAAAGTATTTCTCTCCTCTAGTCCTCTTTGAAATTAATAATGAACTTCAAATAATAATCATTCATTGAATGACAAGTTACAAAACTTTGGATACCTCTTCTCTGCTTTTTACATTAACTGTTTAAAACTCAATTGCCTTTTTTACTCCCATTCCAAAAACTCAAGATAGTTAACAAAATTCCTCCAGATCTTTTCCCCCTCGAAAACAAATGAAATAGGAATGATGATAATATCATAAATTCAATTTGATAAAAGATTTGCACGATAATTCCATATTTCTCATGTCATATTATATATTCTTTCATGTGCACAGTAAAACATTCCTAAAATAAAAAGCAATAACAAATCAACAGCAGCAATAACACGAGCAATCAGTGATATTTGATCGTCGTCTACGGACAAAGGAGTCGTCTATGGCCCAAGATCTACCTGTGGCGGAAATTTCGTCAAAATCCGTCAATTTGTTTTGATGTTATCTTTAAAATGGCGGAAAATGCAAATCCGAATCTAGAATCCGGTTACGGATCCAGATCACCTCCAAAATTTAATGGGATCGTCCATGACCTAAGGTCTATCTGCAGTGAAAATTTAGTCAAAATCCATTGGGTAATTTCGACGTAATCCTGTCCAGAGTCAATTCAGCTAGATCTTGTCAACGGACAGACAGACACACATAGATGAACAAGCCGACTTAATTTTATAACCTTGGCGGAGGTAATAATTACAACAATAAAAATGACAATAAAAGTGGAATTAGCATTAATGCAATTTTAATTCGTGAACTTAAGGAACTGCAATTTTGGTCACGCGTTTGCCCATCTTGCGAATTCACATTCCGGGACTCCCAATTGAACCCAAGATCTTCCTCTTCATCACGATCTTAAAAGCTGGGTATCATGTTCTTGCATAATTTGACGTAGAGTCACAGGTTCCTTTGCGCTCTCTCTCTCTCTCTCTCTCTCTCTCTCTCTCTCTCTCTCTATAAACTTTTAAAGGATTTTATTTTTCGAAAGCCTCCCCTCCCCCTCATCAAGAAAAACTCAAGCCGGTGCTCAAAAATTATTTGACGTAGAGTCACTGGTTCCTTTGCTCTCTCTCTCTCTCTCTCTCTCTCTCTCTCTCTCTCTCTCTCTCTCCATCAACTTTTAAAGGATTTTATTTTTCGAAAGCCCCCCCTTCATCAAGAAAACTCTAGCCGGTGCTCAAAAATTATAATAAAAAGCTGCTTCCTACGTTATGACTAAATTAATCTTTGCCTCAAAAATTGCCCTTAAGCTACAGATTTCTTATTTTCATTTTTTATTCGTTTGCCGAAGTCATAATCTTAAAAATGATGAAAGCTAATTAATTATCATTTATATTAAATGGTAATATCAATATCAATATATGCTATATTGTTATGGTTTTGGTAAAAGATAGGAAACTATTAAGAAAGTATTTGTATTTTTCAAAATTAATTCTTTTTTACGAGCAAGCGTCTCCTACGTACATTACTGAAGACTAACAGATTAAATATTACATTTTAAAGAAATCAAGCACCCTATGGAATTGATGATAGAAATTTTATTTTTCAAACAGGTCAATTGTTAAATTTATGAATGACAGGAATGTTTTATAAGGGGTTATACAAACTGATCTAAAACCAAAACGGCCTTTTAAATAACATACGATTATGCTTATACGGTAAATTTTTCATAAATAATAAGCCATAATAAAGTCAGATTAAATATTATATTTAAAAAAAAAATCAAGCCTCCTATGGAATTGATAATATAAATATGATTTTTTAAATAGACCAATTATTAAATTTATGAATGACAGGAATGTTTTATAAGGGGGTACTACCAACTGATTGAAAATCAAACGAACTTTTAAATAATATACGATTATGCTCTTACGATCAATTTTTCAAAAATAATAAGTGGTAATAAGGTCAGAAACAGTGTGACGTTATACAGACCCGTTCTCGAAGAGAGAAACAACATATGTGCATTGCTCGCATTATTCGTTAATGAGATCTTACATACCCGATTGTCTGTTGTCATCTCTGCTTTTATCTTCTCTTTCTATCTATCATTTTCGTCATTTTTCCACGTGCACTTTTTCTTGAGGATCACCACCGTAATTATCTCGTTATATTAATCTTTTAAAATTTCTTTTTGCGCTTGCAATTTGAACTATTTTCTTGATATAGCCTTTAAAATCCATTTTTTCATTACGAAGGTACCAGATACTTCCGTTTCTACATTTCTATAAGTTTTTTGGCTATTCATTATAATTGTCGTTAATTATATCAAGCCTTTATTATTTGATTGATCGCCTATAATGCCTTCGTGTTATTCAATTCATTCATCGTTAAGAAAAGTGTCTTTTCATTTGTATTTATATATTCACCTAAAGGCCTCGAGTTCCTCTATCTAATCAAGTTTAAATGAGTAAATAAACAGGAATATGTTAATAAAAATGTGAATATTACAAGGCAGAAAAAACAGAGACATGCTATTATATAATCTTTTATATCTGAATTCATATTCAGCATATTCATGCCTATTTTTAAATGGTGTATGGCTACGGTTCATGGCATTTTAATGCTACCGATAATTCAACTTTAACATTTCCGCAAAAACTATTATTAAGGCAATAATGATTATTGACTTTTACAATAAATATTTACTATAAGTAATCTGGATACAAATTTAGAATATTCTTCTCATAATTCCAAGTAAATCTTTATTCACCCCTAAAACCAGCAGGATGATGCATTCAATTTTCTTACTATTCTTTAAAATTTCTAGTTTTCAACGACAGCCTTATATTCAACTAATTAATGTTGCAACCTAACTTACACTGAGCAAACAAAAGCATTCATTTATAGCGAACCTTCGCTAAAGCTCGTTAGTCCCTGTTAGAAAAAGTTAATTTTACTTATCAAACATTACTTCGCATCTTTACCCAAAATCTAATTAAATATTGCTGTCCACGTGTCAAAAAATCGTAAAAATCAATATACTGGATTGTACGTAATCCCGATAACAAACAAACAAACAAGGACAACAAAACAAGAACATATTCTTATCAAAGCTAACAATTGCCTGAAAAAGTCTTCCAATTATAGATTAATTTTGGAACCTGTTCTTATCCTTCTTGAAACTTATTGTCTAAGACAATCGAAGGTTAAAAACCCAATCAGTCTTCTTCTGTCTGTTCCATTATTGGACAGATGTAATTTCATCTCGGTTCCTGGATTCTTATCTGATCTCAAGAATTGGATAAAAACAATTGAAAGATTGTGTATTAACTATAATAGCAAAAGTTGGGTGATTCATTTTTCTGCTTTGGATTAGAAAACAGATTGTGGGATTGTGCTCCCAAGATTTCAGGAGAGAGAGAGAGAGAGAGAGAGAGAGAGAGAGAGAGAGAGAGACGTGGTTTCCGAGTACTATATGTCTCTCAAGGTACTCCCATCTCACCGGGGTATAACTACTCCATCTCCTACCTACCCGATTGACGGGGAGAGACCGAGTAGTAATACGTATGTCAATGCTACTCAGCGTCACTGGTATATATATATATATATATATATATATATCCACACTTACTCTTTATCACGTAGAGGAGATTATACACGTGTATTCATATACTCTCTCTCTCTCTCTCTCTCTCTCTCTCTCTCTCTCTCTCTCTCTCCCCGTTTTTGCTGAAAATTGCCAGAAACAATCATAGATAAAAAAAAATTAACTGTTTAAGATTATCATTATCAATTCACAGCATAAAACATGAACCTAATTTCGCAAAACCGTGAAATCTTCCTAGTCAAACCAAAATGATCTGTCGGCCACCGACAAAATATACCTATTCCCAAGATTTACCGTATCGCTTATCGTAAAGTAGCGCATATATCCAACCACCTACTCTTTCTGAATGATTCAACTGGGTGTCCGATTTGGATAATGAAGCGCTCGTTTCCGGGAGAGTAAATATCACGCGATCAGAAGTCGTGCTCCGGAATGGCGCCTAGATGGCGCACCGGAAGTTGCAACGATAAACGCGCCATCTATTGGCGCACGGGTCAATGGGGGTTGGCGACATTACGCTGTGATGTGATAGCTTTCAATTCGCTGTTTATAAAGCTACCAGTATTAGAAACAACAAAAAGAGGCTATTCAATATGGCGATTATATTTTTCATTGCTCCACTTATTGATTGTTTTTTAGCTTTCTGGCAGCATGATATCGATGGTCATTGACGCCGATAGGGTTTTGCTATAAATAAAGGCTAAAAGGAAATTCAATTTAAATCCATTAGAGTGAATATGTCCTTATAAAAGTTAAATAGCTTTCAAGAGACCTGCAACTGAAATAAATCTAAAAATACCGCAAGCATGGTACGACACACCAATTTAGCCCATCAAGAAATATATAGATGCGAGTATGTTTGGAATGCTCACCTCTAAAGATTTTTCAATTGGATGCTTAATATGTCTGCAGCATTAGTAGTACTATAAAAGTAATTTATAAATGAATGTTAAAGTCATAAGGATGTGAATCGTTTCTTCAGAGTTGTGTAAAAAAAAAAAAAAAAAAAAAAAGTGAGAGAGAGGTTATGAAACATCTGACAGAATGCACATAAGGTAAAGGATGGTAAAATGTTATATCTCCCACAGGACGCAAATATTTATCCCCAAGAACAGCACGGGAGATTTACAGCCCTATCATGTTTGTACCCTGTACGTGTTAAGCCCCTAAGGTCTACACCCATAGACTTAGGGGTATTTAGCATCTCTTTAAATAATCACTCGCTCCTTTGAACTTGAAATGAAAACAACTCTGGAGTAATCTCCTACTAGAAGAAGAAGAAGAAGAAGAAGAACTCTGAAGTATATTAAAACGGGATATATTTCTATGACTTTTGAGTTTCAATGGTTCGCCTTGGAATAATCTTTTATTCATTCTAAGGTTACACTGACGTTATTGAAGCATCCTGCAAATACTCGCATGTACTGTAGGCAGGCATAGAATGGCCCTAAAGGTTCCCATATGTAATTATGTTGTTACACAAGGTTAATATCCGGGGTGTTTTTTGCGTGTCCATTATAAAGCACTTCCACGTAAAAGGCAATTATTACTGAGAGAGAGAGAGAGAGAGAGAGAGAGAGAGAGAGAGAGAGAGAGAGAGAGAGAGAGGAGAGAGAGAGAGAGAGAGAGAATTAGCACTGGAAAGTTTTATTCAATTAAAACACCTCCATATGTCCTTTTGAACCGAGGTTCACAATAAGGGTGTTCTGTAATGGCTTCTATAACTATTACGCTATAAAAATTTCTTATATATATATATGCTATATATAATATATATATATATATATATATATGTATATATACATATATATACATATATATATATATATATATATATATATATATATGTATATATATATATATATATATATATATATATATATACATATATATACATATATATACATATATATATATATATATATATATATATATATATATATATATATATATATACATATACATTATACATCACTTATATATATATATATATATATATATATATATATATATATATATATATATATATATATATATATGATATGTATGTATATATATATATATATATATATATATATATATATATATATATATATATATATATATATATATATATATATATATTAAATTGTCTGTTAAATATGCTAATCAAAAGACAATCACTAAATGCCCTGCTTTTTGACCTATCAGAATAGCATACTTGCTACCATTAGTTAAATTGTCTAGATGATACAATTAAAATTTGATAACAATTTTAAAATTTTCAATTTGAACTAGTTTTCGACACTTTTTCATTCATAACCAGGATTAAATTATTTTATTTTCACATTAAATGTTTACACCGTTTCCTTCATTCCTTCATACTGCTTTTCCAACTAAGGCTGTAGCTTAGCAAGTAATAATAATAATGATAACAACAACAATAATAATAATAATAATAATAATAATGATAATAATAATAATGATAATAATAATAAATAATAATAAATAAAAATAAAAATAAATAATAATGAATAATAATAATAAATAAATAAATAATAATAATAATAATGATAATAATAATAATAATAATAATAATAATAATAATAATAATAATAATAATAATAATATGAGAAGTCCGTTTGAAGGAAAGGAAATCGAAAGAATTATCTGCAGTAAACTCTTTCTAAACTTTTATTTACAATATTTGGCCAATCCTTCGTGAAAATGACACCAAGCATCACTTTCTAAGTCTGATTTTCATGAGTTTTACTTTTAATCAAAAAATATACTAAGTCTGATTTGTCTAAGAAACACCTAATCTATACACGAAGACTGATAATTAAGAAATATTGAATTAATTATCTGATAGCATTGACGTTTCAATTATTCAGGCTTGTTTTCTTACGAAAAAATCTCAAAATGCAATTATTATATCGTCTTTTTTTATATAACCTCATCAACTTTATTTACTTGTTTTTATTAAATAATCGAGTTATTTCACCTAGTTGATAAAAAAAATTACAATATATTAATATATTTTCACGATATATATTCTTTTTAAATAAAATCCATTTTTCAATAAACTGTCGATATTCTTGCAAGGATGCTAAGGAAAGCTTTTGCTTCAAATATGAATAGTTACTTTAAGCTCAATGACTTTTATCAATGATATCATTCAAAGAAATTTCAAAATAATAAAATCTCTCGTCTATATTTCGAATAACTTATTCAATCAGCATATATCTCAAAGGATATATTTCCGGTCATCATACTTTTACTGAATATCTGTGAGTTTATCAACCCCGATAAGATACGAAATAACGCAAAATATAAACTCAAACCGTATAATTTCCCGAAAGAGGTAAATAACATGAGTTAGCAAAACATCGCGAGCATTTTCACGCGGAGATGTTTACAGTCCGATTTGTCTTTGTCGTAGATGCTGTTTTGCCGTCGCCGTAATCACAGCGCTGGTAGAGACTATTTTTGGGATAAAACACTCGAGCTTTCTAGGTAAAGTCCACAATGAGAGAGATTGCCAGTGTTGCCAGATCGGTTTGCCTAGAATTCCACGAAAATCATGTTAAAATTTCCCCAAAACCTTGAAAAAATTCCCCATTTCCCAATAATTCTTATAATCAACGGGTAAGGAAA
>NC_090762.1:33503805-33511305 GCF_036898095.1 Palaemon carinicauda | reverse complement strand
GATTTGATGACACATGGAATAAGCAAATACACAAATGTGCGCAAACACACACATTAGCGCAAAAACATACGCACACATAAGCGCATGCAAACACACACATAAGGAAAATAAGCACACTTATGTGAAATATGAGTTTTAATAATCATACAAAAACAATGATCAGGACAACATAGAGGAGGGGATGTAAACTATAGAAATCCTGATGAAGTTTTGGTAGAAAAAGTATATCATAAAATTATGTTTTTCAAAGCATAATCTATATAAACAATAGCTTATCAAACCAGAGGAAAAACGGAAAAGTGGATTGATAAATGTGTTGGGAGGATTTTGTTTCAAATTTTCTTTATCTAAGTATGCGCTAAAATCAAGAATTCAGAATTCTTTCAAGTCGCATAAAAAACCTTTCTACAAAACACACTCACACACACATACACACACACACACACACACACAAAACAAGAGCTTTATCAAAAGAGTGAAATTAAGAACATTTCCCGCTTTTCTCAACCGGATGACTGAGGAACAGATGTGGTCAAAACAAGGGTCAGAAAGAGAAACAGTTATAACAGAAGAGAGGTCTGTGCATTGCTTTACTATTATTAAGATCTAACCTTCGTCAGATGGCATAAGGTCAGGGTTATGGCTACCAAAGCAAAAATTATCCGATGGATTAACTCGGGAAGGGGCTTATATGAAAGATCACTTTACACCTATGATATCAAGGTACTTTGGGAATGTTGTTAAAAATGTAAAAATTAACAATCCCTGAAAGTTGAACATATGTGTATGTGAAAGGAGTTGAAATCACTGCACATTTGACCGAAATGTGGCAAAATGGAAACCGGGGAAAGCTTCTAACGACAGAAAAAGAGCCTTGGTAAAAGGAAGATAGAAGAGGAACTCACAAGTACCAAAACCTCTTTATCGTATCGTAGAAGGAACCAATCTTTAACTATCATCTTTAAATACTTTAAATGATAGCGTCCGTTGAAAATGCAAGTTTCGAAAAATTATGAAGAATATAGGAAGACTTGAAGTACAGAAAAACGTAAAAGGAATTTGGTTCGAGTGCTCTTAGAATCAGAGAAGGTTGAAGTGTTTATTTCTTCTATCAATTAGGCAGAAAGGAGCTACTCTAGAACTTCAGCGTGGGGTATGAAGAAAGCCATTTTCCTTGCCACGAAGTCCAGGTAGTTGAAGAGAGAGCCAATTGAATACATACATACATTATATATATATATATATATATATATATATATATATATATATATATATATATATATATATATATATATAAAATATATATATATATATATATATATATATATATATATATATATATATATATATATATATATATATATGAGAATATCCGTTATTGGTTATGTAATGGAATATGTAAGGACATTATTATACGTAAAACCAGACATGAAATATTCATGTACATAAAGATACACCCCAGCTTCTTGCAAAAAAAAAAAAAAAAATAAATAAATAAAAAAAAAAAAAAAATCTAATGGAGTACATTACAAAATTTGATATTCCGGCGAAAGATGAGGAAAAAGCTTTAGACTTCCATAAGAAATCTTACTAAGAACACGACTTTCAACGCGTAATTTTATAATGGAGCGAGTATTGCTGAAATATATTATCCATCAAATAGCAATTTAATACAACTATAATGGCGAGTGTTCTCTGTTATGCTTCATGACATCAAGTAAATGAAAAAAAAAAACTCTGCGCAAGTCAATGTATAGATATGTTGTAGCGTTGAACATTTGCTTACCACGACTTTCCCTATAAATGTGAACTGTCAATCAATTGAGACAAATATTTGCATAATATTTTTCGAGTAGAAAAGGTCATGCTATAAGACATTGTGTATTCTTGAAAATAAAATTAATAAAGTATATGTAATAGTAGGACTAAACGTCAAGCTTTGATATTATTTAGGATGATGTCGGCAATGTTGTTAACTATCGTAAAGAGAGCACAATGAGTAATTTCGTTAGTGTCATTAACCTGACGAAAACAACATAACGTTTTCCTAAGAACTTCTTCAGTTTAGGAGAAACTTTGGTAAAAAAATATGCAACGACATTAGATTGTAGGTTTTTGTTATTAATCATTGTATATTCTACAAGAAGAAAAATAACACTAGTAGGTAGTAAGTTGGCCAGGGGACCAGCCACCCGTTGAGATACTACCCCTAGAGAGTCATTGAGTCCATTAACTAGCCAGACAGTACTACAATGGATCCCTCTCTATAGTTATGGCTCATTTTGTCTTTACCTACACATACACCGAATAGTCTAGGCTATTCTTTCCATATCCTCCTCTGTCCTCACACACCAGACAAAACTGGGAATACCAAAAATTTTTCTTTGCACAAGGGGTTAACTACTACAATGTAATTGTTCAGTGGATATTTTCCTCTTGGTAAGGGTAGAAGAGACTCTTTAGCTATGGTAAGCAGCTCCTATAATAGGAGAAGGACATTCCAAAATCAAACCATTGTTCCTATTAGTCTTGGGTAGTGACAAAGCCACTGTACCAGGGCCTTCCACTGTGTTGGATTAGAGTTCTCTTGCTTGAAGGTACATTTGAGCACGATGTTCTATCTTATTTCTTTCCCTCTTGTTTGTTTTGAAGTTTTTATAGCTAATATATAAAAGATCTAATTTAAGGTTGTTACTGTTCTTAAAATAGTTTATTTTGATTATTCATCACTTCTCTTGTAGCTTATCTATTTCCTTATTTCCTTTCCTCACTGGTCTATTTTTCCCTGTTGGAGCCCTTGGGCTTATAGCATCTTGCTTTTCCAACTTGGGTTGTAGTTTGGCTTTTAATAATAATAATAATAATAATAATAATAATAATAATAACAATAGTAGTAGTAGTAGTAGTAGTAGTAGGAAAAACAAAAAACTACAAGTCATAGAACCCAATAAAGAACGCACTATCAAAGAGGAACTCTAAAATATAACTTACAGAAACTCTCTTATGATACTTTTGACAAGTACACCAACTTTGAACATCTGAAGATCCAACAATTCAACTAACCTTCCTCTAGTTGTTCACAGCTGGAACAAAACCTCTCGAATACTAAGTAGCATTGAGCTTTGCTGAATAAAAGGCAGATCTGTCAGAATTAATTGCACACCCAGGACTACCGGTACCCGTTGGAATGGTGAAGTCTGAGAAGATATGAATGTAAATGGATGGTTATAATTACGGAAAATCTTAAAATGCCTTCACAGTAGGTGTCAGATTAATATTCAGTTCATGGATAAGGATTCTAATCGAGCTTAAAATCTTTGTACAAGAACTTTAGATGAGAGTCAGCTGCTGACGACAAGACAGCAGAATAAAACTCAAACCATCGCAGGAAAAAAAAAAAAAAAAAAAAAAAAATTCAAGTATTTCTCAAAACTTAAACGATCTTATCAACATAGCAATTGTAAGTGTAATTGAGGGAGAGATAAAGCTGATATATTTCTGAAACTTAATTTCACATAGAAGGATGTTTAAAATTTGAGTTGAACTGTATGTAGTTAGAGACACAGGTCTATGGAAGATCGGGTCCAATATTCTAAACTTGTTAACAATCGTTACATAGTTTTTTTTTTTTTTTTCACTGAAATTTACACCATGCATTAACTTCAGATAAACATCCGATATCTTTATTGTATTAACTCTTAAAATTAAACATATTTTCGCTTTTAGTAGTGTTTATGTACGATTATTCATGTGGATCATATTTGTGTGTTTTCATTTTAGATTTCCAAGCATATGGATAAAATTATGTAAATCATAATCATCTATTAAGTTTCCATCAATTTACTACGATAGGCTTTTATTTATCTATTCAACGGAAGTGGGAAATTTGAATCTCGAAGATCACAATCAATCTGTTAGCTTTTAATGGTTGTTAAAAGTGTCCTACTTTTAATATTTTTGCTCTTCTAACAATCATTCCTTAGCTTTTTTTTTTCCTTATTTCTCTTATTTCTACGTTATAAAAATTAATGTTTAATTTAATATCTGCAATTTATCAGGTACACGTTGTCACATAAAAAGTCATTATGTCCTTTAGAAACAATGCACATGCAATCGAATGCCTGGAAATGCTAAAAATCCCGATTCAACATCCAACGAACGAACACGCTGACCTACCAATCGAAGCACAGCTAGCAACCGATACTTCCTAGTTACTATATAATCAAGAACCCAGACAATGAAAAGCAACTTGTAACATCGCTTTGACAACAGCACCCGAAGGAAAAATGCTGTCACAACGTGCAATCAACTTGCTGACCCGCAATATCACCGCCAGGGGGCTTCAACCTTGATCTCTCCACCACTGTCGGTGGAATCGGGAGGGGAAATTGAGACCGTCAAACAACTTGCATATTTTTTAGGTAATACTTACGGATTTCCAATGAAATACGTCGGGTAGAATAGCTGGGCGTTGTTTACGGATGATTTCAAATTCCTGAGGTAGTAGGTTGGCCAGGGCACCAGCCGCCCGTTGAAATACTAGCGCTAGAGAGTTATGGGGTCCTTTGACTGGCCAGACAGTACTACATTGGACCCTTCTCTCTGGTTACGGTTCTTTCGCTTTGCCTAAACATACAACGAATAGCCTGGCCTATCCTTTACAGATTTTCCTCCCTCCTCAAACACCTTACAACACTGACATTACCAAACAATTCTTCTTCACCCAAGGGATTAACTATTGGACTGTCATTGTTCAGTGGCCACTTTCCTCTTGGTAAGGGTAGAAGAGACTCTTTAGCTATGGTAAGCAGCTCTTCTAGGAGAAGGACACTCCCAATGCAAACCATTGTTCTCTAGTCTTAGGTAGTGCCATAGCCTCTGCACCATGGTCTTCCACTATCTTGGTTAGAGTTCTCTTGCTTGAGGGTACACTCTGGCACACTATCCTATCTCATTTCTATTCCTCTTGTTTTGTTAAAGTTTTTATAGTTTATATATAAAATATTTATTGTTATGTAGCTAGTTCTGAAAATATTTTATTTTTCCTTGTTTCCTTTTCTCACTGGGCTATTTTCCCTATTGAGGCCCTTGGGTTTATAGCACCCTGCTTTTCCAACTAGGGTTGTAGCCTAGCAATTAGTAATAATAAAAGTAGGCTTAGGAACAGTAAAGAAATTTAAATCATCCGTAAACAACTCGCCCAGCTATTCTATCCGACGTATGTTATAGAAAAGGCCATCAACAAAGCCAACACTAAATATTATAAAGATCATGATGTTACTAACCAAAGAGATTTTTAAAATAAGATAAAACTCCCATATATAGTAAGTATAAAAAATATAACAAATAATATCAAAGCTGAGAACCCCTTGTTTTTTTCATATCCCAAGACCATAGGAAGCGCCCCTATTAATGGTTATCAAAATAAAAAAGATAAAATCCAGAGTTTATAAAGTACCATGTGGAGATTGTGAAAAAGTTTGTCCAACTTGCCGTTCTCTACCTCAAAGATTATCCGAACATAAAAGAGCTGTCAGGTATGCCTTTGAAAACTCCAAGGAGGTATTAAAACTCCTTGGAAAACACGAGGATTTTCGTTCATCTTATAGATTTAGGGCACCAGATTAACTGGAGTGAGTCCTCTTTGCTTTTTAAGTGTACCTGTCCGTACAGAAGGAAGATTATGGAATCGGCCATCATAAATCAAACAAACATAATGAACTTATCCGATGGACAATGGAAAGCTGACACAGTGGACAACACCGTTCTGAACCCAATTCTAAAAAAGATAATCCACCAAGATCGACTACCAAATATACATCAGAGGTCAAGACATCCTCCAATCGGCTCAAGAATATGAAGACGCACCTGGATGGAATTAAATTTGGCTAATCGTTCGTGCACTCAATACAACCTTCTTAGAACAATTGGAAGCACCCTTTTGCTTTCATATACAAACTGTCACTGTCCACTCCTTTCTCATATTTACTGTGCACCTTGAAGATGGCCAGTGTGTAGTAATCGAAATATAGTGTTTATATATATATATATATATATATATATATATATATATATATATATATATATATATATATATATATATATATATATATATATATATATATATATATATATATATATATATATATATGTGCAGAAGAACCACAGGGAAAATGAAAATACGAAATATACAATAAAGTCCTGACTAGTTTCGTGATGCTTCCTCAGAGGAAGCATCACGAAACTAGTCAGGACTTTATTGTATATTTCGTATTTTCATTTTCCCTGTGGTTCTTCTGCATCTGAGCATCACGTTTTCCTGTGATTTTTACGTACACACACACACACACACACACACACATATATATATATATATATATATATATATATATATATATATATATATATATATATATATGTATATATATGTATATATACACATATATACTGTATATATATATATATATATATATATATATATATATATATATATATATATATATATATATATATACACACACACACACACACACATATATATATATATATATATATATATATATATATATATATATATATATATATATATATATATATATATGACGTCTAAAGGAAAAATATGTTACAAAGATCTTCCAGCATCCTTCTGCCATAATTCCATATTCAAAAGTGACATCACCTAAGAAACTAGCTTTACCTCAGTTTTTCTGTTGAAGTAAGTAAGTAAGAGATCTAGATATTGAGGCAACGTTTGTGGCTTTAAAATACCTCACACGGCCGAAGTTAATTTGATGTGAAATTTAATTGTTGTTAATTCCCGTTGAGATATTTCTTATTTCCAGAGTTCAGCCTTTGTTCATGATTTTTTTTATTTACTCGACAAATTTCACGATAAGGTATCTAAAAAAAATAGATCAAAGGTGTTCGATTTCCTTACCTTTATTTTACAGATCTTATAATCAGTTCAAGCATTTATACACTGGTAAAACTTACAAGAAATATAAATGAAACCGACAATTTTTATGGCATTATTGAACTGTGAAAAGGCTAAAAAAAAAAAAAAAGAGAGATTCTATTTATAGGAGAGGAAAGATTTTCACTGAAAAAAGCAAGTTCAAGAATGAGATGAAAACTATAAAAATATGAAGAAATTCTGGCAACTTAAAGCAAACAATATCAACTGAAAAAAAAAAAAATCTATCCAGAAGCATCATCAATAGTTCCACCTCTAAACCAACAACAACAACATCAACAGCAACAAACAAGAATAGCCATTTATCTAAAAAGTCGCACTGATTTGGGAGAGCATTCTCGAGCGAAGCATCCTCCCAAATGCAACATCTGGTCTCGTGAGAGAATGACAAAGCGCTTTCCTTCAGATATCTCGAGACATCTTCGCATCGTAACATTTCGGTCCACCCGTCAATTTCTTCTGAGTGATGACTAGATTCCCCCTCAGTCAAAGTGGAGGTAAATCAATATATCTATTTTTTGCAAATT
>NC_090762.1:33496305-33498805 GCF_036898095.1 Palaemon carinicauda | reverse complement strand
ACTACCCTTAAATGGAGGTTGCACGGCCATAAAAACAGGACCCTCACGTTTAAATACAACTTCTGCAGTTCTTAGTGTGGGAAAACTCCCCGAGTTCCATGTATGTACTGAGTAATGAAACTTATCACACTCCAATGGTTCCGGTTGCATTGACTTCGGCCATCGGAAGGGGAAGATCAGGGACTCATCCCATCATCATTATTATTATTATTATTATTATTATTATTTGTTAAGCTACAACCCTAGTTGGAGAAGGAAAATGCTATAAGCCCAGGGGCCCCTACAGGGAAAATAGCCTAGTGAGGAAAGGAAACATGGGCTTACCGTGCACTCTGATATCAGAAATTACCTTTTTTTTCTTTTTGTGCATTTTAACGCCTGAATCTACTGCGCGATTTCTTGTATAGTATTTCTGCATAATTATTGTCCGGCTTCAATCAAGCTTTTTTATATTACTTTAGAACAAACGTACAATCTAGATTCGGTTACAGAAGAAAAGGATAGAGTTAACTTAAAACTTAAAACCGAAGAACAAATTCCTCTTCCTTTGAATTATTGGTGTCATTTAAAGAAAAGTTTTGGACAAGAAACTTTATTTCGTAAACTACTTTATGCGTTACCACAAATTACAAATAAAGGCAAATAAATAATAAGTGATCAAAAACTTCCTGCAGTAACCCGAGTATACAAAATTGGTTAGGAAAAAAAAATATCATCCCCTATTAATAATATGAGTTAGTAGCCTAATTACCTAAAGGTAAAGCTGATATACATAACAGAAACGAATACTGAGAACACTAACAATAATCTCGTTCCTTTTGAATTCTAATGTATGCAGTAGTTATTCACTTATCTATCTATCTATATGCACACACACATATACAGTATATATGCATATATATAATCATATATATACACGCAAACGCAGACAATATCTTCGTATATGTATATGTATATGTATATGTATATATATATATATATATATATATATATATATATATATATATATATATATACATATATATATATATATATATATATATATATATATATATATATATATATATATATATTTGTACACAGGCTTAATATATATATATATATATATATATATATATATATATATATATATATATATATATATATATATAAATATATATATATATATATATATATATATATATATATATATATATATATATATATATATATATATATATATATATATATATTTGTGCAGTTGTCGCTAAATGGGCAAATTTAGTGTATGTGATCTGGTAATATAATATAATTTCATTATGATAAATTTACGTTTTTCGCCGAAATCAATATGATAAAAAGATAATCTGCCAATAAAGGTAAATAGCCTCTGACTATTTGTACAGAGTTACTTTATTTAAAACTCTATTGTATTCAAGTTATATTTGGAATACACTTGAATAAGCATAAATTAAGGTGCTGGGTTTTTTCCAGGTTTTTTTTTTCTTTAGGTGAAATAGCCAACAGCTGTCACAGTTCATCAGGTCAATGCTCTCTCGGTTGGCATGATAACTTCAGATGCTTCAGAATTCACTATTGTTGTTGTATTTGTTAATGGTAGAAATGTTAGTAATATTAATGCTAATATCACTTTGTTGTTATTCTTATCATTATTCATGACCACTATTACCCTTTTATTGCTTTCATTCTCGCTGTCTTTTATTATCATAATTGTTAATATAATTATCATCATTACTATTATCATCTACATCATTATCATAATCATCAATATAATTAGCATCATTATTATTATCATCTACATGTAACATCTTCAATAATTCAGTGCCAAATGAAATTACCTTAAATATAAATCCATAAGTTGAACGATACAACGAATATTGTTATAATAATAATGAAATCATGATGAATACCCCGTTGAGAGTTATTATCACTTGCTAAGCTACAAATCTCGTTGGAAAAGCAGGATGCTATAAGCTCAAGGGCTCCAACAGAGAAAATAGCCCAGCAAGGAAAGGAAATAAGTAAATAAACAAACTACAATAGAAGTAGTTAACAATTGAAAAAAAAATATTTTAAGAACAGTAACAGCAGTCAATAAATCTTTCATATTTGAATTATTAAAACTTCAAAAAACAAGAGAAATAGAAATAACATAGAATAGTGTGACCAAGTGTACCCTCATGCAAGAGAACTCTACCCAAGACAGCGGAACGAGGATATGGCACTGTCCAAGACTAGAAAACAAAGTTTTATTTTGGAGTAATCAGTAACAAGAAAAGCATTATCAGGAGTATAAATGATCCGGTGCCGAGGATAAATGCCATTCTTACCCTTTTTATCCTGAGAAAAAATCAAGCATTAAAATTCATAATCACAAAGATACTTTTCATGAATAAATCATCGTGAGAACAAAATGACAGCAGGAAGTGCTGCCCGGATTCTTTCTCAATTTCTTAATTTTCCTACGTCCCTTTTCCTACTTTCTTCTCAACTGGGGACA
>NC_090762.1:33488805-33493805 GCF_036898095.1 Palaemon carinicauda | reverse complement strand
ATATATATATATATATATATATATATATATATATATATATATATATATATATATATATATATATATATATATATATATATATTTCCAATAGTGAGTCTGTGCCGTCATTGCTCATCGCCTGCCGTACTGTAGGTATTACAGATTGTCCCCATTTTTTGGGTTTGTGCTTTAAATTTCATAAATTAATTAATCAACTAAATCAATAATTACGTTACTAATTTATAATTAGGATAAATATTACGTCACTATGCTTGGTACCAATCGACTTTTAATATTAAAAAGGTATTGCTCTTCCCAAATTTCGTCAAAACATATTACAATTTCCTGTGTTCAGTTGAGGTTTAGAAATATGTCTATGGAGAGCAACCAAAATCACATATAATTCAATTATAACCAATAATAGTTTTTAATATTTTAAAATAGAAATAGTAAGAACTAAAAGCAACGAACTGATGCCTGATGATTGAAGGTGTATAAGGAAAGAACTAGGTTTGAAGTGTCATGCAATGTACATTCACTGTCATTTTAGCAAAAAGAATTAAAGTAAGAAATTCTCACAATTGCTGAATTTGCTCTAAAGGAATGAAATAAAGACATTGCGACCTTTATAACGATCATTAAGTCTTTGACCTACAGCAGAGCAAAGGAAAAACTTCTCTCTGCAAGGACGACCATAAGGGCGAAAATTGAACGTACCTACCTTCACTCTCGGACCACCCCGGTCGGGGAAAGGAAAAGACCCTCCTGAAGAAAACAGTAACAATTACTGCATACTTCGTTAACGACATCATCAGCACACACCTTGCCACTTTGTCAACGTTTCAATTTAAATACTAAGTATACACCGCCAGGTCTCGGTCCGTCCCCTTCCTCTATTGTCATTTGCATATTATTCTTTAGTTGGTCGATGATTATGCTATTCGTCACTCGAGAGAGGGAACTGGCAGGTAGGGGCCTCGGCTGAAGTGTACAAGGGCTATCCGAAGGATTACTTCTACGGGTGGCTCTTACTTTGCACAATTGTGGAGGATAATGGATCGTTAGCTACGGACTAAATTAGGAGCGGATAGACTTCGGAGGATAAGGAAATGGAGAAGTTTAACGTTGGGTGGGAATGAGAGGTTAAAAACAAGGAAGTTCCTGCTTTGCTAGATGTTAAAATGCAGACGAAGGATGAGGGAATGGGAAAGTTTTAACTTTGAATGGGAATCAATGGTTAAAAATATGAGAGGTTAAAAATAAGGAATTTCCTGATTTGTTAGATGTTAAAATGCAGACGGAGGATAATGGAATGGGAAAGTTTAAACTTTGGATGGGAATCAATGGTTATAAATATGAGAGATTAAACACAAGGAAGTTCCCGATTTGCTAGATGTTAAAATACAGACGAAGGATGAGAAAATGGGAGTTTTAACTTTGAATGGGATTCAAAGGTTAAAAATATGAGAGGTTAAAAATAAGGAAGTTCCTGATTTGCTAGATGTTAAAATACAGACAAAGGATGAGAAAATGGGAGCTTTAACTTTGGATGAGAATCAAAGGTTAAAAATATGAGAGCTTAAAAATAAGGAAGTTCCTGATCTGCTAGATGTTAAAATACAGACGAAGGATGAGAAAATGGGAGTTTTAACTTTGGATGAGAATCAAAGGTTAAAAATATGAGAGCTTAAAAATAAGGAAGTTCCTGATTTGCTAGATGTTAAAATACAGACAAAGGATGAGAAAATGGGAGTTTTAACTTTGAATGGGATTCAAAGGTTAAAAATATGAGAGGTTAAAAATAAGGAAGTTCCTGATCTGCTAGATGTTAAAATACAGACGAAGGATGAGAAAATGGGAGTTTTAACTTTGAATGGGATTCAAAGGTTAAAAATATGAGAGGTTAAAAATAAGGAAGTTCCTGCTTTGCTAGATGTTAAAATACAGACGAAGGATGAGAAAATGGGAGTTTTAACTTTGGATGAGAATCAAAGGTTAAAAATATGAGAGCTTAAAAATAAGGAAGTTCCTGCTTTGCTAGATGTTAAAATACAGACAAAGGATGAGAAAATGGGGGTTTTAACTTTGGATGAGAATCAAAGGTTAAAAAATATGAGAGGTTAAAAATAAGGAAGTTCCTGATTTGCTAGATGTTAAAATACAGACGAAGGATGAGAAAATGGGAGTTTTAACTTTGGATGAGAATCAAAGGTTAAAAATATGAGAGCTTAAAAATAAGGAAGTTCCTGCTTTGCTAGATGTTAAAATACAGACAAAGGATGAGAAAATGGGGGTTTTAACTTTGGATGAGAATCAAAGGTAAAAAAATATGAGAGGTTAAAAATAAGGAAGTTCCTGATTTGCTAGATGTTAAAATACAGACGAAGGATGAGAAAATGGGAGTTTTAACTTTGGATGAGAATCAAAGGTTAAAAATATGAGAGCTTAAAAATAAGGAAGTTCCTGCTTTGCTAGATGTTAAAATACAGACAAAGGATGAGAAAATGGGGGTTTTAACTTTGGATGAGAATCAAAGGTAAAAAAATATGAGAGGTTAAAAATAAGGAAGTTCCTGATTTGCTAGATGTTAAAATACAGACGAAGGATGAGAAAATGGGAGTTTTAACTTTGGATGAGAATCAAAGGTTAAAAACATGAGAGCTTAAAAATAAGGAAGTTCCTGATTTGCTAGATGTTAAAATACAGACGAAGGATGAGAAAATGGGAGTTTTAACTTTGGATGAGAATCAAAGGTTAAAAAATATGAGAGGTTAAAAATAAGGAAGTTCCTGATTTGCTAGATGTTAAAATACAGACGAAGGATGAGGAAATGGGAAAGTTTAAACTTTGGATAGGAATCAAAAGTTAAAAATGTGAAGCCTCTCACTTACCTGGAGTCACAAATGAGGAAATGCATCCTCGGACGGACCTCAGACGTTAGAATTAGGATTTTCATCTTTGGTAAGAGTCAGGCAAGTTTCAACTTGGGTGAGAATTAGAAGTAAGAAAATAAGTGATTTCATAAATGGCGGAGTTGAATCTTCAATTAAACAAAATAGAATCGTTCTCAAGATGCTGTCTAAGCCAAGATCTGTTAATAATTTTAGTCTTTTTAAGCGTTTTCAACGTTATAGATGCTGTCTGAGCAATGATTTGGCTGTAATTTTAGTCTTTTGGAAGTGTTTTAACGTTATAGATGCTCTCTGAGCAATGATCTGTCAGTTATTTTAGGCTTCTGGAAGCGTTTTAAAAGTTATAGATGTTGTCTGAGCAATGATCTGTCAGTTAATTTAGGTTTCTAAAAGCGTTTTAAAAGTTATAGATGTTTCTCTGAGCAATGATCTGTCAGTTAATTTAGGTTTCTAAAAGCGTTTTAAAAGTTATAGATGATGTCTGAGCAATGATCTGTCAGTTAATTTAGATTTCTAAAAGCGTTTTAAAAGTTATAGATGTTGTCTGAGCAATGATCTGTCAGTTAATCTAGGTTTCTAAAAGCGTTTTAAAAGTTATAGATGTTGTCTGAGCAATGATCTGTCTGTTAATTTAGGTTTCTAAAAGCGTTTTAAAAGTTATAGATGTTGTCTGAGCAATGATCTGTCAGTTATTTTAGGATTCTAAAAGCGTTTTAAAAGTTATAGATGTTGTCTGAGCAATGATCTGTCAGTTAATTTAGGTTTCTAAAGGCGTTTTAAAAGTTATAGATGTTGTCTGAGCAATGATCTGTCTGTTAATTTAGGTTTCTAAAAGCGTTTTAAAAGTTATAGATGTTGTCTGAGCAATGATCTGTCAGTTATTTTAGGATTCTAAAAGCGTTTTAAAAGTTATAGATGTTGTCTGAGCAATGATCTGTCAGTTAATCTAGGTTTCTAAAAGCGTTTTAAAAGTTATAGATGTTGTCTGAGCAATGATCTGTCTGTTAATTTAGGTTTCTAAAAGCGTTTTAAAAGTTATAGATGTTGTCTGAGCAATGATCTGTCAGTTAATCTAGGTTTCTAAAAGTGTTTTAAAAGTTATAGATGTTGTCTAAGCAATGATCTGTCTGTTAATTTAGGTTTCTAAAAGCGTTTTAAAAGTTATAGATGTTGTCTGAGCAATGATCTGTCGGTTAATTTAGGTTTCTAAAAGCGTTTTAAAAGTTATAGATGTTTCTCTGAGCAATGATCTGTCAGTTAATTTAGGTTTCTAAAAGCGTTTTAAAAGTTATAGATGATGTCTGAGCAATGATCTGGCATTAATTTTAGTCTTCAACAAAACTCAGTAAACTATAAATTAGGAAATGTCCGACTTAGAAAGAGGTTAATAAGCGTCGGTCTAATCCTGGTGAAGCTCATATATCAAAATATAGATAATTACGCCTGAACATACATTAAATGTTAATGTTAAAAATACGCAAGTTTGGGGTTTCATAACTATCAGATATCATAAATGAGAAACTTCAACCTCGAATTAACCGTAAAGTTTAGAAATAAGGGATTATGATATATGGATATTTAAACTTAAATGGACCTTAAAGAACAGAAAAGTCAGCCTTGGACAAATTTCAGATGTTTCGGAAAAAAGGATTTTTTACCTTGATGTTAAACTCTGTTAGAAATAAGGGTGGATGTTTGACCTTGAAGCTTAACTCGATGTTAGATAGAAGGATGTTTGATTTTGAAGTTTAACTCGATGTTAGATATAAGGATGTTTGATTTTGAAGTTAAACTCGATGTTAGCTATAAGGATGTTTGATTTTGAAGTTAAACTCGATGTTAGCTATAAGGTTGTTTGATCTTACAGTTAAACTCGACATTACAAGAAACTTGATGTTAGAAATTAAATTTTTTTCAAGTAGGCAATTAATAGTTTTTGACAATCAAACGTATAGACCACTGTGAATGTTAGAAATATGTCAATTTAGTTCAATATTTATCATAACGTCTCTGCCTGGTGTTTGCCACTCGAGGGTTCGAGTCCCGCTCAGACTCGTTAGTGCCTTTAGTGTCTGCAACCTTAAAATCCTTGTGAGCTATGGATGGGGA
>NC_090762.1:33473805-33481305 GCF_036898095.1 Palaemon carinicauda | reverse complement strand
AACATTGCAAATGCAAGTCTTAGAAAGGACTCGAGTACTAAAGGGAAGAAAAGACAAATAAAGCACCATAATGACCAACTTAATATCTTTTTGAAGACCCGGAGTCTTCCCATAAGAAAAGTATCAGCTATCGCTAAATATCAACAATTACTATAAAAGCGTACAAAAAAAAAAAAAAAAAAAAAAAAAAAAAAGGAGCGAGTTGGAAAACACACGCCATTCGAGTACCGAGAGTCAATATTCTTTCGAAATATTTTGAGAATATAAGCTATCATTGTTCATCACTACCAATTTGCTTTTATTCTTAGAGAATAAGACACAAGGGGCATTAACACGGCTATGGGCATCCCCTTTCATTGTATCGAATGCACAGTTATGGGATGCTTTTATTTGTGAAGTATGAAACAGATTTATTAATTTAAATATTAAGAAAGTGAAAAAAAAAAAAAAGATGCCACCAGAGTGTTTCAAAGAATTGAAGACAAAAATATATGAAATCTAGTTAAGATATAAAAACATTAAATAAGGAGAAAAATTAGTTCTTTTACAACGGTCAAATTTGATTTAATCAAACTGTTGTGAAACACTAAAGCAATGGTATGATGTAAATAAAATCATATTAAAGTTTGAATCGATCTCTATGAATACAGAGAGCACCCCTTCGTTTATTCAATAACATTATAGTAAAAATGTTAGTTACCTCCTCAAAATTGAAAATATATTGGCGTAAATACCGAAAAGGAATAATATCACTTTCAAAGAGCCTTTATCCATATTCTAGCCTCCTTGGATCTAAAAAAAAAAACTGTTGGAAATGGATATAGTAATAATTGCAAGAGAGAGAGAGAGAGAGAGAGAGAGAGAGAGAGAGAGAGAGAGAGAGAGAGAGAGAGAGAGAGAGAGATCATGCACGTCCATTATAGCAATCAGACGAGTAATCTCAGAGAGAGACAATATTTGCATGATTGCCACGATTAGTTCTACTCCAGAAACCTCAGACTGACGTTGAACACTTTAAGTACCTTATGAAGTCTTGACAGTAAGCCATAAAGAACCTAATATAATAACTGAGGTACACAAAGATCCCCTTCATTACATTTTATGAATATCACCGCGTTTGCCCAAGCATACAGTGGAACGCCTACATTCTTGTAACCAAAACAATTTAGTCATCATCACGAGGTCCTGGATCTCGAAGAAATTGTTTCAACTGTATTTTGCGACTGAGATGTGTTTAGTATGGGAATTTAAGTGATTGATTTTCTTGTCCATGTAAATACATTTCTATACACAAACACGGTCTTGTGACACAAGATATTTGATGAGAGGAAATAATTTCCAAACTGATCACTTCGAAATGCTTCTTTATTTTTATTTTCAAGCTCCAATATTCTCTTCCTTCTTTTGTTTTCCCCAATTTACTTCCTTCAAAACTCGAATTACCAACAGAAGTTGGATTTCAAACATGAAGGGCTTGCAAATCAAGCGCTACCTCGCATTTTTATTTCAGAATGGATAAGCTAAAATGATTTAGAAATGAAGGTTAATTTTATCAGCCGTCTTTCTAAGTGCATGTTTTAAGACAGGGACAAACTCTCTCTCTCTCTCTCTCTCTCTCTCTCTCTCTCTCTCTCTCTCTCTCTCTCTCTCTCTCTCTCTCTCTCTCTCTCCAGTTTGCGTGCTTATGCGCAATATATCTAAAAGACATTAAATTAATTTGATCAAAATTATCTACGATCTATTGTGAAATTGACTCCACTTTGTCTCGCACCCTAGTATCTGGAGAGGTAATACCATATATGTTTCTATTTCACATACCTACTTGACATATCTTCAATTGCTATAATTACCACTTATTAAATAATTTATTCAATAATATCTCTGTATTATCCACATTCTTAATGTTTAGTAGGACAGATAATTTCTGATTTAATAAATTATCAAGTAAACATTTCATCCTCCCTTAAAAGTCCTTACTCATCCCAAGGCCGGAAACTCCCCGCCCCCTTTCCAAATTTCAGATTCCTTCAATCAAAGCTTCCATTCACACATGTGTCCCTAATAATTAATATTAATATCATCTTTATTATTAAATTATTATTACTAACAATGTTGTCAAAAAAAAAAAAAAAAAAAAAAAAAAAAAAAAAAAAAAAAAAAAAAACTGAGATGCTAATATTAAGCGTTGTTTCATAAACAAACTTTACTTAATTTTCAATATCGCAAATAATGATATAAAGGATACGACCATGTGAGAGAGAGAGAGAGAGAGAGAGGAGAGAGAGAGAGAGAGAGAGAGAGAGAGAGAGAGAGAGAGAGAGAGAGAGAGAGAACATTTTTACACCACTCAAACCTTGATTTTTTCATTCTTACTAAAATATTTAGTTGCTAAAAATAATAATAATAATAATAATAATAATAATAATAATAATAATAATAATAAATAAAATAATAATAATAATAATAATAATAATTACAACAACAATAATAATAATGATAAAAAATGAGGTCAACATCAAAAGAAAAACTGGCACAGACACCTTAAAGTGATCACCTCCAGAAAACGAATATAACTCAACTGATTCGATTTACGGTAGATGTAATTACAGACCGTAAATTACGTCATTCTGATGAACACCGAATTTCCTCGTTAATTACGTCATGAATCAAGACGACAATTCTAATTCGAAGATAATAATATTTAGCACGGCAAAGTTATATCAGGTTCATTTCTCCATGGGAGTTTTTTTATTAGATCAATTTCTCCCTTAATATTTTTTTTTTTTTTAGCACTAAATAATTTTCAACGTAGGAAAAACTAAAAATAAAACCTTATCGTTTATGTTTTTCACGTGTTTATTCAAATTGCTCTTATTGTTTTTTTCCATGAAATCTTTAGGTATTAATTTGATAACTAAGAAAATAGGACCCAGATCTCGCATGGCAAAAAATAAATTTATCCCAGCCTACTGAATTTCAAAGAACAAGATTTCTTATATTTCCTTGGTAGAAAATATTAAAACCAACTATAGTCAATTTTGTTAGCGAGGCAGATTTGCGCCGACTTGCAGGGGTGCCCTTTTAGCTCGGAAAAGTTTCCTGATCGCTGATTGGTTGGACGAGATAATTCTAACCAATCGATAGCAGGAAACTTTTCCAAGCTACAGGGTGAAAAAAAAAAGTCATCACCTAAACTTGAATAACATCTGAAATAAATAATCAATTTTTTTATTTTTCATATTTATCAAGAAAAATTTATGTTCTAAGAGTCTACCAAATTCGACCTTCGAGATGCCATGGACTGCTGAGGAAAAGACATTTATAGTCGAGGCATATTTTCGGTTGAAGTCTATCCACGCAGCTCAATTGCAATTCAAAGCACGGTTCAGATGTCAAGAATTTCCTGTCCACTCAATGATCTACAGATGGGTCAACAAGTTCAGAACCCATGGGACTGTGCATAATCTCAATTGTAAAGACACTAACAGACAATCACACTCTGGACGACCAAAATCATCAAGGACACCACACAACATTGCTGCAGTCAGAGATTGTCTGCAGCCCAATCAAGTCTGTACGACGGCGAAGTCAGGAGCTTGGAATCAATCGGGAGTCCGTGCGGAGAATTTTGAACGCAGATCTCCACCGGTATCCTTAGAGGATACAGATTAAACACAAGCTTACACCTGACGACATGAGGAAGCGAGTGATTATGTGCCAGTGGTTTTGCGACAAGATTGACGCTGTGCCAGACTTCCTTGACAATGTCTGGTTTTCGGACGAGGCACATTTTCTGTTGTCAGGTCAGCACACCCCCTGAGCACTGTCTGCAAAGGCCATTACACTCGGTGAAGTGCACTTCCTGGGTCGCCATCTCCAAACATGGCATCATTGGACCAAAATATGCCTCAACTATAAATGTCTTTTCCTCAGTAGTCCATGGCATCTTGAAGGTCAAATTTGGTACTTTTAGAACATTAAATTTTCTTGATATATCTGAAAAATAAAAGGAAATGGTTATTTATTTCAAAACTTATTCAAGTTTAGGTGATGACCATTTTTTTTTTGTTGTGACCCCCTATATATGGGCACCGCTGCGAGTCAGTGCAAATGCGCCTCATTAAAAAAAATTGAGTATAGTCAGGGATTTCAAATACTCCACCAAACGCCTATAAAGGGAGTGCCCAGAGTATACAATCTTCCGCATGTTTAAATCATCAAAGATCTTATCAGAAAGCCAATGATTTCGGCAAAACTCAGATCCTGAAATTTGGTATGACTGCAACTTCTCTATTAAAAAATGTACTATTATATACTTTTATTTTATGAGCCGTTGTGGCCTGATTGGTAACGTTTCTGCCTAGTATTTGCCAATCAGGGGTTCGAGTCTCGCTCAGTCTCTTTAGTGACATTAGTGTTTGCAACCTTACCATCCTTATGAGCTAAGGTTAGGGGGTTTGGGGGAGACTATAGGTCTATCTACAGAGTCATCAGCAACCATTGCCTGGCCCTCCTTGGTCCTAGCTTGGGTGGAGAGGGGGGTTGGGCGCTGATCATATGTACATATGGTCAGTCTCCAGTACTTGATAGGGCAATGTCATTGTCCCTTGCTTCTTCCATTCATGAGATGCCTTTAAACCTTTAAAACCTTGATGTCAAATATTAAAACCTACTAGTCAGAGATTTCAAATACTCCCCCAAACGCCTATAAAGACAGTGTCTGAAGAATAAAAGTTTTGGCATGTTTAAATCATCAAAAATTTTATCAGAAAGACAAAGTTTTGGATAAAATTCAGATCCTGAAATTCAGTATGACTGCAACTTCTCTATTGAAAAAATTATTATTATTTACTATCAATTTAATGGGTTATTGTGGCCTGATTGGTAACGTCTCTGCCTGGTGTTTGCCAGTCAGGGGTTCGAGTCCCGCTCAACCTCGTTAGTGCCATTATTGTCTGCAACCTTACCATCCTTGTGAGCTACGGTTGGGAGGTTTGGGGGAGCATATAGGTCTATCTGTTGAGTCATCAGCAGCTATTACCTGGCCCTCCCTGGTCCTAGCTTGGGTGGAGAGGGGGCTTGGGCGCTGATCATATGATATATGGTCAGTCTCTAGAGCATTGTCCTACTCGATAGGGCAATGTCGCTGTCCCTTGCTTCTATCATCCATGAGTGGCCTTTAAACCTTTAAACTAAACTGGAATCCTGATATATTGACAAAAACATAATTCCTTCATTAAGTCAAATGATATCTGCCACGCTAAATATAAATTTGAATCTTTCTCGCTGGTAAAAATTGAACACAAAAAAAAAAAGAAAAAAAAAAAAAAAGAAAACAACCACTGAAAATTATGATATGATTACTTCAACTCAACCTCTTTGGACTTCCTTATTCATCTTTGTCATAAATATGGGACATGGGAGATAAAGGCTAAGCGACGTCATTTATCAATAACACTAATTAAGTGCTTAAGTACATAGATGGCGTGTAATTATTGTAGCTTTCCGACATTTAAAAAAATGGGGCATTGACCTCTTGATAGGGTTATCCCGGGTCGCAAATTAACCCAAATTATAAAGGAAAATGTGTCTTGTGCACACTATAAAAGAGATACGACCCCAATGTCTGAATGAGATCACGCCCACAATCTAAGCGAACATGAAAACAATGCAAAATTAGGTTCGTTTTAAGATACATTACTAGACCCCTAAATGGGAATCAGTATTAAATACCTCAAATCCCCATCATTTGGAAGACGGTTAAGCCGGGTTTTAATGTCTAAGAGCAGGAAGAGGAAAATTACAATGGGTGAGTTTGTAATAAATCGGAAATTTTAAATTACGCCCAATGATCAAACATTAAAGTATTAAACAGGAAATAATTTTGAAAATTTGAGTAACAACAGAACATATCTTAATCATCATTCTCATTTAAATAATATAATTTTATCTTAATATATGAAAGGAAAACCGGAAGAGATGACAAATAGCCTAATAAGATGCATTATAAAAAAAAAAAACAATAAATAACTAAACTACTAAATAGCTGTAAAATATTCAGGATTATAGTAGATAGATATCAAGACAACGGGTATTGCTTTTATCATAAAAACCCAGGAAACCTCTGACAACATAATGAGACGCAAAGGCAATAATTTTCTGAATTTAAACTGTAAAATATAAAAGCAGATATTCCCCTAAAAAAGAAATAAAAAAATACAACTTGATAGCTTCTTAAGATCGCCGCCATTTTTAGTTACTAAGTGTATTGATACTCATATGACAGGGAAACTCAAAGTAATTCCTCATAACGACGTAATTATCACAGTGGAAGTCGAATATGCCAAGATCATTTGGAGGGACGTCTGGCCGTGATGCCTTCATTAGGTGTTGCACGCATACCAAGGGATGTGAATGAATATAATGTTATTTCTATTTAGTAATTAGAGTTATTTTTGTAAATAAACCTCGATGGATATTTAACCCAATACTTGTTAATCAATCATTCATCAAGTTTTCCATACATCACCGTTTTATGTATCAAAGTACATGTAACTGATATTATTTAGTTTCCCAGATATGGCATTTAGTTAGATTGCCGTCTCTCTCTCTCTCTCTCTCTCTCTCTCTCTCTCTCTCCTCTCTCTCTCTCTCTCTCTCTCTCTCACACCCACCCACACACACACACACACACCCACACACACCCACACCCACACACACACACACACACACACATATATATATATATATATATATATATATATATATATATATATATATATACACCCATATATATCATCATTATCATCTCCTCCCGCGCCTATTGACGCAAAGGGACTCGGTTAGATTTCGTAAATCGTCTCTATCTTAAGTTTTCAAATCAATACTTATCTATTCATCATCTCCTGCGTCACGTTTCATAGTTCTCAGCCATATGGGCCTGGGTCTTCCAACTCTTCTTGTGCCTTGTGGAGCCCAAATGAAAGTTTGGTGAACTAATCTCTCTTGCGGAGAGCGAAGAGCATGCCCAAACCATCTCCATCTACCCCTCACCATGAGCTCATCCAAATATGGCACTCGAGAATCTCTCTTACCCTATTATTTCTAATCCTGTCCTGCCATTTAATTCCCAATATCCTTCTGAGGGCTTTGTTCTCAAACCTACAAAATCTGTTGATTGAAATTTCATTGTTATACCACGACTCATGTCCGTACAGTAACACCGATCTCACTAAACTGCTATATAGCCTGATTTTACATGTAATTTCAAGCGATTTTATTTCCAAATTTCACTTAACATAGCCATTGTCTGAGTTACTTTTTTTAATTTTTCATAGTTCCTAAATATTTAAATGATTGTTCTCATATCTGTCTTTCTTCTAATTATCTTGAGTCCAACCTCATGTGATATTTCATGTATTCTGGTAAGCAAGCTTTGCAAGTCCTGTGGTGTTCTGCTAATGAGGACAGCCTCATCGGCGTACTCTAGGTCAGCTAATT
>NC_090762.1:33463805-33466305 GCF_036898095.1 Palaemon carinicauda | reverse complement strand
CCAGAAGACTAAAATTATTGCCAGATCTTTGCTCAGACAGAATCTATAACGTTTAAAAAGCTTCCAGAAGACTAAAATTATTGCCAGATCTTTGCTCAGACAAAATCTATATCGTTTAAAAAGCTTCCAGAAGACTAAAATTATTGCCAGATCTTTGCTCAGACAGAATCTATAACGTTTAAAAAGCTTCCAGACTAAAATTACAAACAGATCTTTGTTCAGACAGTATTATAAATGAAATCTTGTTCTGATTTTGTTATCTGGCAATTTTTCTGAGTACATCTATTCATGGTTTGTAATGAAATAGTCTGTACTTGTGGAATCTAATGTCAATATATAAAGAAATTTTCACACAGAATCATTTACTATAGATAGTAGGTTGGTCTGGGCACCAGCCACCGTTGAGATACTACCGCTAGAGAGTTATGAGGCCTTTTGACTGGCCAGACAGTACTACATTGGATCCCTCTCTCTTGTTACGGTTCATTTTCCCTTTGCCTACACGCACACTGAATAGTCTGGCCTATTTATTACATATTCTCCACTGTCCTCATACACCTGACAACATTGAGATTAGCAAACAATTCTTCTAGATCCGAGGGGTAACTACTGCACTGTAATTGTTCAGTGGCCACTTTACTCTTGATAGGGTAGAAGAGACTCTTTAGCTATGGTAAGCACCTCTTATAGGAGAAGGACACTCCAAAATCAAACCATGGTTCTCTAGTCTTGGGTAGTGCCATAGCCTCTGTACCATGGTCTTCCACTCTCTTAGGTTAGAGTTCTCTTGCTTGAGGGTACACTCGGGCACACTATTCTATCTTATTTTTCTTCCTCTGGTTTTGTTAGTGTTTATAATTTATATAGGAGATATTTAATTTTACGTTACTCTTCTTGGAATATTTAATTTTTCCTTAAGTTTCCTTTCCTCACTAGGCTATTTTCCTTGTTGGAGCCCCTGGGCTTATAGCATCCTGCTTTTCCAAATAGGGTTGTAGCCTAGAAAGTAATAATAATAATAATAATAATAATAATAATAATAATAATAATAATAATAATAATAATAATAATAATAATTTTAAGGGTGAAATCTTGTTCTTACTTAGAAAGAAAGATTTCATATAATTGAAATATATTTGTTTTGTTTTCCAGTAATTTTGTAAAGTTTAATCCATTTTCTGTTTCCAAGCAACATGAGTGAGATTCTGTTCTTGTTTCTAATCTAAGTAATTTCTGTAAGTGAAATATCATTACTGTCCACTAGCAAATAATTTTCACAAGTTAAATCCTCTTTTTGTTTAGTTACAATTAATTTTCAAAATGAAATCCTTTAATCGTTTCTTGATCAACTTATTTCTATATATGGAATCCTTTCCCCTGTTTTCTTTATGAACCTGTTTATGAAATTGAAAATTCTTGTTCTTGTTTTGTTGTTAAGTATTTTGATCAAAGAAATCTTTTAATTGTTGAGTTACCAAGTTACTTCTACACATGAAATCCATTTTGAATAATAAAATGATTAATTGGATCTCAATCCTTTCAATGTGTTTTGCTTGTCTCAGAACAATTAATAAACAATTGAATAAACTAATATGAAAATAGACACTAATATGAAGACAGACATTATTAGTATGAAGTGGCAACCTCCCCCCACAAAAAAAAAAAAAAAATATTGTAGACAAATTCTCAAATACTTCGTTGTTTCATACAAATCTTTAAATAATTTATAAGATCAAAGGTTCTAAATTTTAATGACTCAAGTAAAATATGAATCAACGATAAGGTTGAGATAAGACATAAATTACAAGGCGAAATAAATAGCAGATATACTTTGCACTTTCTTGACAAAAGAAACCTAGCGGATAAATTGTACTTAATTTGTTGATCATTATTACTCCTAGCTTAATGGTTAAGTATTATTATTATCATTGGAGATCTACTCACAGTTACATGGCAACATAAATAACTTTCTTATTATTACCCTTCCCACCTCCTCCCCCTTTCCTATCTACAACCGGCTGGTTCGGCAATTTGTGGGAGATTGTGGTTTCCCAGTCTACCTCGCAGGGCATCACCCCTCTCACCACGGTTTGATTACTTCCCCTCCACCATACCTGAGAGGCGGGGAGAGACCGAGTAGTCATATGTTTGAAATGCCGCTCAGCGTGACAGTAAAGAAATACACACACACACATATATAATATATATATATATATATATATATATATATATATATATATATATATATATTATATATATATTAATATATATATATGTATGAATATGTGTATATATATGTATATATATATACATACATATATATATACATATATATATATATATATATATATATATATATATATATATATATGTATGTATAAAACTAGACACTTGTTCTTTATTATATAGAGGAGGAAATTATTCTATAAAAATAACAATTTAAGAAACAAGAAAAAAGGCCATCAATAAGAAAAGCAAGCTTTTAACGAGTCAAATTTCA
>NC_090762.1:33443805-33456305 GCF_036898095.1 Palaemon carinicauda | reverse complement strand
CTTCCTGAAAACGCTGTTGTAAGCCACGATGGTTCGTTATACAGTAGAACGTGATACCCTTTATGTAGTTGGAAAGGTATGTTAACAAACATTTAAAATTAATCTAATATTCTCAGCTTAAAAATATGTGATTTTAATTGTACATTATTTTCAAAATTTACATTGCTTCTGAACTTAAGTCTACTTTAACCCTACATGCCTCTACTTAAGTAGTTTTTCTTATCTTTAAATTCCTACAAATTAATATCTACTTAATACATCATTCTTCATATCTTTACAAACGATACTAATTTTCATATTGGCCGAGTCTCCCTTCAAAATGCAATTTCCGAAACAGGTCGAGTAAACAATGCTATAAGTCAATGAACTCTGTACATCTTGCAAATCAATAACAATGGAAGGTTACTTCTTCAATAGCATCACAATACAAGAAGATATAAAACATACTGGAAGTTAATAAAATGAGACAAAATAATATTGATTAGAGGAAACGTTGGTCTCATTAACTTTGTCCAATGCCAAAAATGACAGCAATGTCTTCCATATTCTGAAGCTACATTGCTAAATAGCATACAAGTACTTTTTCAGCTCGGGAATTTTACCTTTTATCGCTCATATCATCTTAATCAACTCACATGAGACGGTTTCAAAGTCTCAATAAAAAAAGACATTGCAAGCAATCTTAGGAAATACCATTTGCGACTCACGATAACCAAGAGATGAAGACGTACTTTTTTTTATATGTTCTTCAAGACATAATTAGACTATTGTCTGATATCAGATTCGGCAAGACAAGAACTAGTTTGTTTTTGCTTAAATATTTACCCATCTGAAAAAAAAAACAAAGTACAGAAAACTGACTGGCCTTGAGAGCCGGTTGTCATTGCCAAACTATAGGATTAGCACTTGAGGAGAATTTCAGCAGTACACTAACCTACCAATTTTAACCTAAATCTATTCTCGGGCGTCGTGTCTTAATCAGACTGTTCTTGGGCACAGGGACAGGGTTAGCCACTCCTCTCCCCCAAAGGGTACATCGTCCTGATAAAAAATCGGGAAATGTCTGAAGAGTTTCTTTCAAGTTGTACTACAGATTTCCTCATAAAACATGAAAAATAAAAATCTGCCGCATGCAGTAGAATGGACATTTATATAAGGATTAAAAAAACTGTGTTCATGTCATCAAGGGTTCTTTTTCTATGTCTACATTTAAGCTGTTTACAACTTAAAGATCTATGGATAAAATAATGATGGGGATAATACTAAGAGATGGAAAAAGAGCAACATGGATACGAGACCGAACTAAAGTAGAAGATATTCTAACGTGTAAGAAAAAGAAATGGACATGGGGAGGACATACAATGAGCATGACAGACAATTTATGAACATTAAGAATAACAAAATGGGTCCTAGATATTGCCAAAGAAGCAGAGAAAGGAAAAGAAGACGATGGATTGACGAACAAAAAAAAATGTGGGTGTGGACTGGAGTAGAAAGACAACAAACAAATGCAAGTGGAAGGACATGTCTGAGGCCTTGGTTCTGTAGTGAGCTAGTCACGGCTGATGACAGACAGACATTCATACACACACACATATATATATGCATATTTATATGTACATATATATGTATATATATGTACATATACATGTATATATATATGTACATATATATGTATATATATATGTACATATATATGTATATATATATGTACATATATATGTATATATATATATATATATATATATATATATATATATATATATATATATATATATATATATATATATATATATATATAAACAAATAATATATACACAAAATAGGGGAAATCATATGAATATTACATCATTATTAACCAATATCTAAAAGGAATCCTTCAGAAAAAGTACTCATGAAATATGATATTACGAGATGCAATTTCGGTGTTTCGAAAGGCCCTGATATCTATTCATACCAGAATGGATTATTCTAACGCCCGAACCTGAAATAATTCAGTAGAAACCTTCTGTTATTTCAGTGTAGTTTGCTATTAACCTCAATTACCCTTCACCAGAGTTCGATCGCCGAGAGCCCTCCAAGCATTATTCAAAAATAAAAGTAATAAATTACAATAATAATAATAATTGTCTCTTAAATTTAAACTGAAAAAACCGAGCGATGTACGACTTCAGAACTCTCTGACTGAAATTCATAAATCAAATTGCATAGTAGTTTATTATTATTATTATTATTATTATTATTATTATTATTATTATTATTATTATGATGATGATGATGATGATGATGATGATGATGATGATGATGATGATGATGATGATGATGAGTTACTAGGGGCTATTGAAACGAGAGAAGAAGAGATTTTTTTTCGCAAGTCCTAAACGGCTTCGGTAGAAAGCTTTCCCGGATCTCCAAATGGCTTCAGAAGAAATAGCCGTAGACATAGCATGGAGTTCTGAATGACTTTGAAACAGTATCTTTGAACGGCTTCGGAAGAAAACTTTCCCTGATCTCCAGATGGCTTTAGAAGAAATATCCATCGACTTAGCAAGGAATTCTGAATAAAGCCAGAACAGAATCTTCCCAGAGCTCCCTGAACAGCACCTGAAGAAAATTTCCCCGGTCTCCAAAAGGCTTCAGAAGACATAGCCGTACACTTAACATGGAGTTCTGGATGACCCCAGAGCAGAATCTTCCCGGAGCTCTCTGGACAGTACCTGAAGAAAATTTTCCAGGATCTCCAGTAGATTTAGAAAACATAGCTGTAGACTTACCATGGGGTTCTGAGTGACCCCAGAACAGAATTTTCCCGGAGCAGTTCTGAACGGCCCCACCATAGCACCACTAATATAAATTGATACAAATTTAAGGTATTAAGACAAAGGAGGAGGATTTCATTTGACTCAGTGTTTGCGTTCTGGTGGAACAGGGAGCTGACTGTGAGAATTGTGTTACAACTACAGGATCAACTGGAGGCTCTTCGGAGCAATTTCATCTACAGATGGTTTTAGTGGTTGCGGCTGATGTTGCCGAGCTTTAAAGCTCATAATGTACGCACCTTGCAGGATCCTATAATTGGAGACTATTGGAAAAACTACGAGGCTTTGTATTGGTGTAAAGACGGATTCCGGGAAATGAGGAAGGAGGCAGAATGGTTCAACAGAGAGATACGCGACAAGTGGTTCTTCAACAGGATTATCCCAAAATTAGACATTAAAGAAAAAGACATATCCTGACAGCATTGGTAAATAAAGAGTATTGCTCGGTTACTTTGGCATGAAGGTGTATGCAGTGAACAGGGCGATGGGTAAAGGCATGAATGCCATCGATTTCTCTCAGGAATCTGACGAGCTGATGACACACGGTACTGAAATCTCTCTTGAAATCTCGGTGGAAACTGACGATCTAAAGAAATGAGACTGAAATTTCGAAGGAAACTGACGAATTAAGGAAAAATTATCTTCAAAAACTAGAAGAGACATAAGAGAACAGCGACGAAGAACTTTTAAGCCAAAAAACCTCTAATGCTAGATGTATGGCACCTCAAAATAGAGGCCAGAGAGCCTCTTAATGGTATAAATATGGCACTTCAAAATATAAGTCACAGAGGCTGTAATGCTAGAAGTATGGCACTTCAAAATAGAGGTCAAAGAACCTCTAATGCTAGAAGTATGACCCATCAAAATAGAGGCCAAAGAACCCTTGATGCTAGAAGTGTGGGACCTCAAAATACAGGTCAAACAGCCTCTAATGCTAGAGGTATGGCACCTCAAAATAGAGGTCAAATAGCCCCTAATGCTAGAAGTATGACCCATCAAAATAGAGGTAAAAAACCTATAATGCTAGAAGTAGGGCACCTCAAACTGGAGGTCAAAGAGCTTGTAATGCTAGAGGTATGGAACCTCAAAATAGAGGTCAAAGAGCCTCTAATACTAAAAGTGTGGCACCTCAAAATAGAGGTCAAGGAGCCTCTACTGCTAGAAGTATGGCACCTCAAAATAGAGGTCAAAAGAGCCTCTAATGCTAGAAGTGTGGCACCTCAAAATAGCGGCCAAAGAGCCTCTAATGCTAGAAGTATGACCCATGAAAATAGAGGCCAAAGAACCCATAATGCTTCCGGTATGGAACCTCAAAATAGAGGTCAAAGAGCCTCTAATGCTAAAAGTGTGGCACCTCAAAATAGAGGTCAAGGAGCCTCTACTGCTAGAAGTATGGCACCTCAAAATAGAGGTCAAAGAGCCTCTAATGCTAGAAGTGTGGCACCTCAAAATAGCGGCCTAAGAGCCTCTAATGCTAGAAGTATGACCCATGAAAATAGAGGCCAAAGAACCCATAATGCTTCAGGTATGGAACCTCAAAATAGAGGCCAAAGAGCCTATAATGCTAGAAGTATGGCACCTCAAAAGAGGTCAAAGAACTTCTAATGCTAGAAGTGTGACACCTCAAAATAGAGGTCAAAGAGCCTCTAACGCTTGAAGTATAACCCATCAAAATAGAGGTCAAAGAACCTCTAATACTAGAAGTATGGCACTTCAAAATAGAGGTGAAAGAACCCCTAATGCTAGAAGTATGGCACCTCAAAATAGAGGTCAAAGAACCCCTAATGCTAGAAATATGGAACCTCAAATTAGAGGTCAAAGAGCCTCTAATGCTAGAAGTGTGGCACCTCAAAATAGAGGTCAAAGAGCCTCTAATGCTAGAAGTATGACCCATCAAAATAGAGGTCAAAGAACCTCTAATGCTAGAAGTATGGCACCACACAATAGAGGTGAAAGAACCCCTAATGCTAGAAGTATGGCACCTCAAAATAGAGGTCAAAGAGCCTCTAATGCTAGAAGTGTAGCACCTCAAAATAGAGGTCAAGGAGCCTCTACTGCTAGAAGTAAGGCACATCAAAATAGAGGCCAAAGAGCCTCTAATGCTAGAAGTGTGGCACCTCAAAATAGCGGCCAAAGAGCCTCTAATGCTAGAAGTATGACCCATGAAAATAGAGGCCAAAGAACCCATAATGCTTCAGTTATGGAACCTCAAAATAGAGGCCAAAGAGCCTATAATGCTAGAAGTATGGCACCTCAAAAGAGGTCAAAGAACTTCTAATGCTAGAAGTGTGACACCTCAAAATAGAGGTCAAAGAGCCTCTAATACTAGAAGTATGGCACTTCAAAATAGAGGTGAAAGAACCCCTAATACTAGAAGTATGGCACCTCAAAATAGAGGTCAAAGAACCCCTAATGCTAGAAGTATGGAACCTCAAAATAGAGGTCAAAGAGCCTCTAATGCTAGAAGTGTGGCACCTCAAAATAGAGGTCAAAGAGCCTCTAATGCTAGAAGTATGACCCATCAAAATAGAGGTCAAAGAGCCTCTAATGCTAGAAGTATGGCACCTCAAAATAGAGGTCAAAGAGCCTCTAATGCTAAAAGTGTAGCACCTCAAAATAGAGGTCAAAGAGCCTCGAATGCTAGAAGTGTAGCACCTCAAAATAGAGGTCAAAGAGCCTCTAATGCTAGAAGTATGGCACCTCAAAATAGAGGTCAAAGAGCCTCTAATGCTAGAAGTATGGCACCTCAAAATAGAGGTCAAAGAGCCTCTAATGCTAGAAGTGTAGCACCTCAAAATAGAGGTCAAAGAGCCTCGAATGCTAGAAGTGTAGCACCTCAAAATAGAGGTCAAAGAGCCTCTAATGCTAGAAGTATGGCACCTCAAAATAGAGGTCAAAGAGCCTCTAATGCTAGAAGTGTAGCACCTCAAAATAGAGGTCAAAGAGCCTATAATGCTAGAAGTATGACACCTCAAAATAGAGGTCAAAGAGCCTCGAATGCTAAAAGTGTAGCACCTCAAAATAGAGGTCAAAGAGCCTCTGGTGCTAGAAGTATGGCACCTCAAAATAGAAGTCAAAGAGCCTCTAATGCTAGAAGTGTAGCACCTCAAAATAGAGGTCAAAGAGCCTCTAATGCTAGAAGTATGGCACCTCAAAATAGAGGTTAAAAGCCTCTAATGCTAGAAGTATGACCCATCAAAATAGAGGCCAAAGAACCCCTAATGCTAGAAGTATGGCGCCTCAAAATAGAGGTCAAAGAACCCCTAATGCTAGACGTTTGGCACCTCAAAATAGAGGTCAAAGAGCTTCTAATGCTAGAGGTATGGCACCTCAAAATAGAGGTCAAAGAAACTCTACTACTAGAAGTATGGCACCTCAAATTAGAGATCAAAGGGAATCTAATACTTGAAGTATGGCACCTCGAAATCGAGGTCAAAGAGACTTCAAGCTAGAAGTATGGCACCTCAAAATAGAGATCAAAGGGACTCTAATACTTGAAGTATGGCACCTCGAAATAGAGGTCAAAGAGACTCCAAGATAGAAGTATGACACCTCAAAATAGAGGTCAAAGAACCTCAAAAGCTAGAGCAGTGATTCCCAACCTGGGGTCCGCAAAGGCAACACGAAGGGTCCTTAAACAAATTTGAAAACTTTCACACATTATTTTAATTTCGTCTGATCTTTCTTTCTCTTCCGCTGAATTAATTCAAAATGTACAGTTTCTACTAAAAATAATCATGAAATGAGGTAGGAAGGAAATATAAATCAGTACATATTAAGAATGAATAGTAAATACGATGTAAACAGTTGGAACATGTACTGGGGAACCCAAGATTGGTGAATCGTTAGACCATCGTTTACCGAATAATAGTTCCAAAACTATACCAGGAAAACTAAGGAAGGCACACAGGACATTAATCCACTACGCACCAGCATCGATAATGCAGCGACTATTTAATGCGCTGTCAGTTCATCTAAGAAACATATCAGGAGTGAGCGTAGATGTGTTTAAGAATAAGCTCGATAAACACCTAAGATGCATCCCAGACCATCCAGGACTGGAAGATGCAAAATACACCGGAAGATGTATTAGCAACTCTCTGGTGGATATACGAGGGGCCACACACTGAGGGACCTGGGGGAACCCAAACATAGAATAAGGCAATAAGACAATAGGCCCTCTCTCTCTCTCTCTCTCTCTCTCTCTCTCTCTCTCTCTCTCTCTCTCTCTCTCTCTCTCTCTCTCATTCCCAATACCTGCAAACATACCTAACCCAATCACATATTTCGTAAATGAGATATGGGAAAATTATAAAATGTAATGAATAACGAAATAACACATTTATGAGAATTATATTAATTGCATTTTAAGACTCATATTTATCAATATTTTTTTTTTTTTCATAGTGTAGAAATGTTGTACGAAACTAAGCCCCTCGTTTTAGTTGATCTTTATCACTGCAGCTCAACCGGAACCTTTAAATATCTCTTTCACGGACCTCCTGGTATTTTAAAGTACAGAACGTAAATTATAAAAGAAATAAAAAATGAAAGTTGAATTTCCGGAATTTGAAATGAAATCCCAGGACCAAAAATTTGACTAAATATGGCTAGAATCACAATCGAGATCCTAGGATGGAAACCCTAGATTGGCGCTTTATTCACATCCAGTACAGACAAGATCGACCTTCAACTATATCTCACCGTACTAAATATTTTGTAGGATCGTTTTGAAAAGATTAAACAGACGATTAGACTAGACATCCAGCGTCCACATAATTGGGGAATTCCTTGGTATCAGGGAAAAAAAAAAGTAATTGTTTTCTATTCTATATTTCTTCTTTGATTTTCACTTATTCATTATCCTCTCTAAGAATCTAGTAAGAATATATAGTTGTTAAGTTAATCAAATCAGTCTGTTGGGTTGGTATAACTTTCAATATCCAAGGGGGGGGGGGGGTTGCGGTGCGTGAGAAAACACATTTAAATAAAAGGAGACCTTGGTATCGAAAAGGTTTGGAATCACTTGTCTACAGCAATAAGTAAAATAGACTATTTGAATAGGAAATTACGCATATCATTTGCATTATGAAATAATTCTTGACCGTTTCGTTATTTCATAGCTGCCAGCTTCGTGAATGTTATTGTTTTACTGCCATCAGAAATTAGGATTTATTCCCCTATTGTCATCAGTAATTAGCATGAATATGATTAGCCCTCTTAACTCGAAGATCAATTGTTTTTCTTAAGTATTACTATCTTCAACATTCGGCAAACACGTATATTTAAGGCAAAAGCTCCTCAACATTACAAACATATAACTAGCTTTTCCCTTTCACTAAATATCCTTTCCTCAATCGTTGAATATCATACTTTGCAAATTGAGCAATCAATGAAGGGAAAGAGCATTGAAATACGTTGCAAATAGAGCGATCAATGAAGTGAAAGAGCTTTGAAATATGTTGCAAATTGAGCGATCAATGAAGTGAAAGAGCATTGAAATATGTTGCAAATTGAGCGATCAATGAAGTGAAAGGGCATTGAAATATGTTGCAAATTGAGCGATCAGTGAAGTGAAAGAGCATTGAAATATGTTGCAAATTGAGCGATCAATGAAGTGAAAGAGCATTGAAATATGTTGCAAAATGAGCGATCAATGAGGTGAAAGAGCATTGAAACATGTTGCAAATTGAGCGATCAATGAAGTGAAAGAGAATTGAAATATGTTGTAAATTAATTGAGCGATCAATTAAGTGAAAAAGCATTGAAATATGTTGCAAATTGAGCGATCAATGAAGTGAAAGAGCATTGAAATATGTTGCAAATTCAGCGAGCAATGAAGTGAAAGAGCATTGAAATATGTTGCAAATTGTGCGATCAATGAAGTGAAAGAGCATTGAAATATGTTGCAAATTGAGCGAGCAATGAAGTGAAAGAGCATTGAAATATGTTGCAAATTGAGCGAGCAATGAAGTGAAAGAGCATTGAAATATGTTGCAAATTGTGCGATCAATGAAGTGAAAGAGCATTGAAATATGTTGCAAATTGAGCGATCAGTGAAGTGAAAGAGTACTGAATTATGTATCTTTACAGGTAATATCTCTGTTTGCATGATCAAGTCCTGAGGGTCACGCCAACCTCTTGCTCCCTTTAGCACAACACAACTTGGACATGGACCCGTGCTAGTATAAAGCCATCTGAATCTAAATCAACAACCAGTTATAGCCATTTTCGTAGTGAGCAAAACATTCTTTATGGAAATTTTTATCGGTAACCAATCGTTATGCATTAAAGATTGAATATGTAACACGATGACTATTTTACGAATGAGAGATAGTAACGCTAAACATAATTCTAGAAAAGCATTGGCAACAATAATGAAGAAATAGTCTTGGGGCCCATTATGTCCATATTATGAAGATTCTTGTTTTCACTAATTAGAAACTTTGCCAGAGATATTACTGTTGTTAAAAAGTAATGTACGATATGCACTTTTAATAGGTTCCCTAAGTGGTTGATATATTGATTCTAATAACAAAGATAATATTTGTCATTGACATGTTCCTGGGTGTGTGTTTGGATGTTTACTTAAACCTGCATGTTCATACACTGTTAAATATTTGCATTAAAAACCGGTAAATGTCTGGCAACATTTATTCCAGGATTTTTACCGTTTTAAAAACGGATATATTGACGTAAAGGAGTGATATTACGGTCACCAACCCGTAAAAGATAATAACAAAGTATAATGAAATTACGGTCGTTTGTATTTTACTGAAATACGACAGAACAGTATATCTTTACGGAAAATTTCCGATTAAAATTACGATTTCTTTTTAACAGCGTATATTCACTTAGTAAGACATGGATAGAAAAATCTTTATCACCCTTTCCCTAATTTCCCGGTTGGTGCAGGACGAGGAGGAAGTAATTTAGGATTTAATTTAGGATTATTTACGAGGCCATTAATCCATTATTTAATCTAGAGGGACCTGTGTCTCGAAGACCTTCTGCCTGAGGAAGCTTCAATGAATATCCAAGAATTATCTTAGCGTCCTTAATTTATAGAGATAAATTATCATTTTTTTAGAAGATAAAAAAAAAAAAACACACAAAAAATCATATTGCTTTACAGCACAAAGTTATGGAAAGGATCCGCTCGAAGAGATTCATTGTAATTAACAGGAAGTATCTTTATTTATAGGTAATTAAGTCGTATATTTCCTCTGAGAATCACAATTTAAGTTCATGCGACTACGCAAAAGGCGTGAATTTTCTGATCTTATATATGGCCTTGATGCCAACAGTGTCTCCCTTCATAGATCAGCTTATGCGCGTGCCAGGGTAAAATGCTCTATTATAATTCGTATTTCATCAGAAACCACAATGCTATAAAATATAATCTTCACATAAAAGAAGACCTTTGGAGCCTACACATAATCCCCGGCTATCAAATTGCCCGTCTCTTCTATCTATTTTAGATAAATATTGTCAGACTGTTTAATACCTGTATCTGATGAACAATAAGACTTAATCGAAGCTAGGAACATTAACTTCCTTCAGAACGTCGATAAATTTAGAAATAGCGTCGACTTTGTATCTCATCGACTCCTGGTTAGATAACAATAATGGAAGGAAAGACAAATCACCGAGCCTATCTTGAACGAGCCATTAGTGTAGAGAAAAGCATCACAATTGCCTCGTTTGTCTTGATTTATTTCATAGAAGTTCAGTTTCCGTTGGATTTTCCACCGATTTCTTTTATGATTCGAATTGTCATTTAAGATACTACGATTTGCTCATAGGAACAAGAGCCCGTGCTGGCATATAAAAGCATAATAAAATATCAACAGTAAAAATCAAACCACAAGTCACACCTTCAAACCTCAACTCTCCTATTGCCAAAAAAGAAAAAAAAAAAGAAAAAAATAAGTAAATAAATATTTCGGATGTTCAGACAGCAGGACCCTGTGATGCAAAAACTTCATAAAAACTCAACATCAGGAATGAATGATGTTCAACCACAAAGTTGCTATCTGTTGGTACGAGTTAACCTGTTCAAAATGAACCAGTTTGTGAGTAAAAGGTGCCGAATATGGACTGGAATTCCAAAATGAGAATTTTATTTTATAACTTACATAGTACAGGATAGGATGCAACAACGTCAATTCTTTCATCAGCCTTTCATTTAAATGTTTGTTACAATTATATCGCAGTTGATAAAGAATGACGTCTTAAAGTTAAAAGATATGTGAAATGACGGTACAATGAGAGAGAGAGAGAGAGAGAGAGAGAGAGAGAGAGAGAGAGAGAGAGAGAGAGAGAGAGTTATATGCCATACTTTTTAGAACAATATACATTCATAGAAATCTTTCTTAAAATTTTCAGTGAAAAAGTGGATGCAATGTTGACAAAAAGGAAACGATCTTTGTCCAGCTTGATACTCTGTCAATCATCAAAGGTCGCCTGAGGTGTCAAGGGTAATATAATTTAGCATACTATCTAGTCAGTTTAATCATTCATTAAAACAATTCTTTTTAACAACAATTGAAATTCAAACTAAAAGTAGCTTTCAATCACATTTGCATTATGTATTACAACTTACGACATATATAATCCTATGTTTATTTCTTTGATGCCATTATTAAGACTGACAGTACCATGGATGTAATAATTATATTTATGCATAACCCACTCCCCTCACAAAAATTGCTAAACAAAGCTAGACAGTTAGTGACCAACATTATTGGCAACGATAACTCAAAAATATTTTTTAAAGCAAGAAACAAACAATTTGATCTACAGCTCTTCATCTTCGGATGAGTCAAGAAATACCTCCCATTCATAAATAAAGATACTTTTTCGCTTGTATATTTCTTTACCATGAGCAAATTTCCCTTTTAGATTAGGAACCTTCTGGTCCATACTAGGTTTTTAGTGATGACGTTCCTTTCCCATACTCCATTCAGCTGACCTCAAGTGACCTTTTTACCCAGCTGATAAACAATTTTCAATTGCTTTAACTGACGGGAGGCAGACCAGGATTTGAACCACAGACTTCCGGATAGAAAGTCACATGTTTGACTAGTGGGTGAGGAAGTATGGTAAGCCCAGGATTTAAAGACCCATTGTGCCTCTGTTGATCTATATAGACAATTGTGTACTTGGTAGATAGATAACTGCAGTAGTAGCAGCAACAAAGCTTAAAAATAAGTCAAGGGGTCATGTGCCTTGCGACATAACCATAAAACTACTTACTTAGAACCGAAAGCATTCAACTCCTGATGCCAACCCGTTAAGGGACATGTTGCATGGTGAATAAATCATATATACGATTTTCAGCACGAGTAAAAACATGAATATTCAACGAATAAATTAATGTTTTCAAACATAACCTTAGAATAGATACGGCACCTACCGTCAGACGTCTAATGAACACGAATAGTAAAGGTATGGTCGGTGTACCCTTCGGGACAACAGCAGTTCTACGGAGAATTTCTAGCATTTGCATAACTAGTTTTCATCTTTACCTGAATTTGTCGGCAGGTGACGTTTGATTTTTAAAACCATTATAAAATTGCGTGCAGTTATCAATTATGGTTACCTGAAATGCAGGATTATAATGCTTAGATAGGTCTAATAACTTTAACGTGGTTTTCCGTTTTAGTTGTAGGGGATGTG
>NC_090762.1:33431305-33438805 GCF_036898095.1 Palaemon carinicauda | reverse complement strand
CGTCAGTATAATTAGCATTCAATATTAAGGGTCTATTTCTAAATTCAGTGAACGACTTTGGAAATGAAGGTTCCGAGGAAATAAAACTTATTACGGTACAAAATCAAATTTCCCAATAGGTTTAATTGCCCCAAGGAAGAAGATTAATAAAAAAATGGATTGATTTCTAATCATCATATCGTTAAGAATTCACAAAGTGGTTTTTATGTTGTCAAAAATGAACACATGAAACTATTTTACTATTACTATGAATAGGACGCTAAGTAGTTTACCTCTCTCTCTCTCTCTCTCTCTCTCTCTCTCTCTCTCTCTATGTATATATATATATATATATATATACATATATATATATGAGAATTATATACATACACACACACATTATATATATATATATATATATATAATATATATATATATATATATATATGAAAATTATATACATAAACACACATATACATACATACATACACACACACACATATATATATATATATATATATGCATATATATATATGTATATATATATATATATATATAAAACAATATTAGAAATACCTTACAATACATACGATGGATTCATACCAAGAAAAGACTCTAGCAGAATTTAAATAAAGACATATTGAGGAGCAGACTGGCAAAAGATATATGAGAACTCGTATTATCACAAAACGCCATTAATCAACTTCTATAAAGAAAATTATTAAATAATCAAAGCGCATTATTTTTCTGACCGGAGACATACTCTTTTTTTTCTTACTGAGGAAGCAGAGGAAGAATTCCGGTCTCCTACCAAATCCCACCAAGAAGAAGAATCTTAGAATCGGAAACTCTATATAAAAACGAGTTAAAAAAAAAAGCAAATAAAAAACTCTTATCGGCTTCAAAAATGTAGCACCGATTAAAAAGATCCGGTTTTCCTTAACAGACGATTTCATTTTGTATTGTCCACTTGCTATCACATTCCAAGAGTCCCTGTTCGTTCTACACAAAATCTTTATCTCTTATTGCCGTATGCGTATAGTGCTACTCGATTCACGCCGAATATTTTAAAAGTCAATGAAAACAGATGATAAAAATAGAATATAATTTACCTGTTATCGTATTTCGACGGTGACTCTTTTGTTTTACAGCAATTCCTATCTTTTGACGCCGCTACTGGATTGATGCCATTAAAACCAGCTAGAATATTCTAATGAAGAGCAGGAGAGCGAATGGAAAGAATTCATTCAATTTCTTACTTGATAAAATAAGTTTATCAAATTTATCTCTTACAGGATAAAATAAATTTTATCAAATTTATATTTGAAATTATCCTGATAATTTTCATATACTTTATACTGAGAGAGAGAGAGAGAGAGAGAGAGAGAGAGAGAGCTGCCAAGCAAGTGCTCGTGCGTATGAGAGAGAGAGAGAGAGAGAGAGAGAGAGAGAGAGAGAGAGAGAATGGGGTAGTGATAATTCATTCCAAAACTACTTTGAAATCTAACTATTAAAAGTAAAGTTTACCTAAAAAGTATTTTTTAAATATATCTGTGAGAGAAGAATCAAGAACACTTATATACTTTAAAATATAACTGAACGAGCAAAGCTCAACAAAGAAATTTTAAAGGCTAACTGGATAGATACATTCAAAATGAGACATGATATTCTCGAGATAAGAAAGGCACCTTAAAATGAATTCAAATTCTACCTTTTATGAGATAAGATAAGAATAATCTAATTAGCCGAGAAAAGCAGCCATATAAACACAGTAAAAGTTTATGATCTGACTAACTGGGGAAAATCTTTCAGATCATAAACTTTTGATTTTTACTACAAAAGAAAAGTATTCAGGAAGAACTAAAATTCTGATCTTTAAATATTTCTACTCATCTTTTCTCTATAATTATTATTATTATTATTATTATTATTATTATTATTATTATTATTATTATTATTATTATTATTATTATTATTATTATTATAATAATAATAATAATAATAATAATAATAATAATAATAATAATAATAAAAATTATTATTATTATTATTTCTACTATAATTATTATTATTACCAGCCAAGCTAAAACCCTAGTTGGAAAAGCAAGATGCTATAAGCCAAGGGCTCCAACAGGGTAAAATAGCCCAGTGAGGAATGGAAACAAGGAAATGATTAAACGATAAAAGAAGTAATGAAAAATTAAAATAAAATATTCAAAAAAACATTAACAACATTGAAACAGATATATTATTTAGTGACTTATGTCAGCCTGTTGAATATAAAAACATTTATAGCTTACGAAATATTTATACAAATTGATATATTTCTAATCCAAAAAATCATGCAAAATATCGTTCTCTACGACATTAGAATTTAACATTTGCCTTTTGCTAAGACAAATATTTTATTTTTCTTTATTTTGCGATGGTTTTGAAACTGTTAAATGTGATCAAATGTTCTTGCTGGCCTAAATTATAAGAAAAATATTATCTAGAACCGTAAGTTATAAAAAAAAAACACATCTTAAAATACTTGTTTTTCGATATAATCTCAATTTACTTTCACTGAGGTATTTACATTCGTATTATCAAGAACCAAACTCTTATCTAGAAGTCTTTTGAATATAAGTATTCGCAAAATGAGACTGAAGACATAGAACCAACGCCATTCTGAATATAAAATTTCATATGTAATTGTCCATTCATGACACTTCTGGAGTGAATAATATGTAATTTTATGAGGTTCATACTTGTAAGTAATCACTCCCAGCTAAAAATACATAATTTACATTATCAACTGCTTCATTTTTCAGTACAAAGTCCATTATAACACATACTGTCCAGAACCCTTGCTATCATGACAGCTAGGGACACATTATCGTGATAGGGGGTCTTTTCAGATGGCCATTTTCTCGAATGTAATTTGCCTGTTTTTGGGGGGTTGCATCAGGAATAAAAATACTAAAAAAGTACATTACTAATTTTTGCTGTTTTTCCTATAGATGCCGTTAGTTTTAAACTGATTATCTTTAGATAATATTGAAAAAAAATATTTTTCTTTACATAACATGAATAATTGTTTTACCCAAGAAATAAAAACCAAACTAAAACCTTAACAAAACTACCAGGTTTGGTCTTATTTATGTATAAACTCGCAATAAAATGGGGAAAGATTGATCTTACAATTTTGTGCCATATGACACACCCTTTTATGAGAGAGAGAGAGAGAGAGAGAGAGAGAGAGAGAGAGAGAGAGAGAGAGAGTAATAATAATAATAATAATAATAATAATAATAATAATAATAATAATAATTCTTTATTTCCAATATTTACATTGGGTATTCATAATAATAATAATAATAATAATAATAATAATTATTATTATTATTATTATTTCTATTATATTTATCATTATTACCAGCCAAGCTAAAACCCTAGTTGGAAAAGCAAGATGCTATAAACCAAGGGCTCCAACAGGGAAAAATAGCCCAGAGAGGAATGGAAACAGGGAAATGATTAAACGATGAAAGAAGTAATGAAAAATTAAAATTATATATTCAAAAAAACATTAACAACATTGAAACAGATAATTCATATAGTGACTTATGTCAGCCTGTTGAATATAAAAACATTTATAGCTTACGAAATATTTATACAAATTGATATATTTCTAATCTAATAAATGATGCAAAATATCGTTCTCTACGACATTAGAATTTAACATTTGCCTTTTGCTAAGACAAATATTTTATTTTTCTTTATTTTGCGATGGTTTTGAAACTGTTAAATGTGATCAAATGTTCTTGCTGGCCTAAATTATAAGAAAAATATTATCTAGAACCGTAAGTTATAAAAAAAAAACACATCTTAAAATACTTGTTTTTCGATATAATCTCAATTTACTTTCACTGAGGTATTTACATTCGTATTATCAAGAACCAAACTCTTATCTAGAAGTCTTTTGAATATAAGTATTCGCAAAATGAGACTGAAGACATAGAACCAACGCCATTCTGAATATAAAATTTCATATGTAATTGTCCATTCATGACACTTCTGGAGTGAATAATATGTAATTTTATGAGGTTCATACTTGTAAGTAATCACTCCCAGCTAAAAATACATAATTTACATTATCAACTGCTTCATTTTTCAGTACAAAGTCCATTATAACACATACTGTCCAGAACCCTTGCTATCATGACAGCTAGGGACAAATTATCGTGATAGGGGGTCTTTTCAGATGGCCATTTTCTCGAATGTAATTTGCCTGTTTTGGGGGGTTGCATCAGGAATAAAAATACTAAAAAAGTACATTACTAATTTTTGCTGTTTTTCCTTTAGATGCCGTTAGTTTTAAACTGATTAACTTTAGATAATATTGAAAAAAATATCTTTCAATATACCATGAATAATTGTTTTACCCAAGAAATAAAAACCAAACTAAAACCTTAACAAAACTACCAGGTTTGGTCTTATTTATGTATAAATTCGCAATAAAATGGGGAAAGATTGATCTTACAATTTTGTGCCATATGACACACCCTTTTATGAGAGAGAGAGAGAGAGAAGAGAGAGAGAGAGAGAGAGAGAGAGAGAGAGAGAGAGAACTACAAGGGTTGACCAGTTTGAACATTCAAGAAAGCTAAAATTCAGAGGCAAAGATGCTAACTTCTACTGCGATTCAGCAATTCTACTCAAAGGTTTAGTATGAAACTTAAGAGAGAGAAAACACAAAGACACACAAAACATAGAAAGTTTGGAAAAATTAATTGAATGATAATGAATCTGGGACGCCACAAAGTCTTGATTTTGTAAAATAAAAAAAAAACTCTAGGAAACATGATTGCGATATCAATTAACAACGAAATATCCAAGGACGCTAAAATGATGTTGAACGAAGACCAAGCTTCCTTAATCGGCAGAAGAGAAGGAGGAGGAGGAAGGGGGGGGGGTAGTTTTAAGGGAGAGGAGGAGGAGGAGGGAGGAGGAAGGAGGAGGAGACGACTCGCCGGAAGTTGCGGGTTATCAGTTTCACCAGCACAGGAAAAAGTTCAACTAACACTTTTCCTGTCTTCTTCCGAAGGGTTCGTTTCCTATATGCCTCTTCTACCCTGAAGTCTCTCTCTCTCTCTCTCTCTCTCTCTCTCTCTCATTCTATGTTTTAAAGTACAATACCGAGTCAACATCGTCACTGTCTACCTTAGCCTCTATCTGTGCATTAATTACTTTCAGTTTATGTGTTGACCAACCCCTCTCTCTCTCTCTCTCTCTCTCCTCTCTCAGATTGGCGATTCAATTTTCCTTATATTTTCATATCTTTTCATATTTTTTTCAATTGCAAACATTTTGGCCGGGTAAAGACCAAGCGATGTCACTGACGTGAGCTGAATCCATTTCCATTTTTTTTTTTTATTTTTGTCTTTTAGCTCCTTTTACCATCTAAGTTTTTTATAATTCCATTATAATCAGCAAACGCAGTTAGCATACACAGTAAAATGTTATGCTCACGCAGTACAGTTATGACTCAAGCAAACTCAAGTGGCTCGCCATTAATAGCTTTGCAAAAAAAAAAAAAACTTAGGGTTCAATCTAGTCCAAAACCTATGAAAAACAAAATTTTATATCCAGTTCAGCGTAAACACCCATGCAATTTTTCCAAAAAGAAGCGCAAGTAGCGGTTATTCTTTTTTTTTTTTTTCTACAATTCCACCCAAAACTTGGTCTTAACGACCGACATTTTCGTGTCGCCAACAGCGGGATTGACCTGCGCGCCAAGAAGCAGTCAAGACAAAACACGTGTGAGACTGAAAGATAAGTGTCCGAGTATCCTGTTTATGCGAAGAAGAAGAAGAAGAAGAAAGAGCTCTTGTTGTTGGGAGTCAGTTCCGCCAGCCTGTCAATCAAACATTTATTTGGTGCAACATCTAGTCCAGAAAATTGCACGTAAAACTTATCAATTTTCTTTCATTAGTTTTATTGCGGCTCTCTCTCTCTCTCTCTCTCCTCTCTCTCTCTCTCTCTCTCTCTACAGATGAGTCATCGTACCTTTATTCTTGGATTATGATGACATCCAATCATAAAAAAATATACATGAGTGGGACAGATTGACTTAACACAATAAGACAATGGTATAAAATGCTTCTAATAAACTAACGCTGATCGCAAACAATTTTATTTTTAACCCACATGCTCCTTCAAAGCCATTGTTACCTTTGCAAAGAATTGTTATAACTACCATTAAATTAATTCGATCGTTAATTTACCAATTTTTTTTTTCATAAATTTTATTCAAATTTATAGCTATTGAACTTTCGTGAGTCTTATTCTATTTCTTATTATAATTATTATAATTATAATCATGAATATAGGAGGAGAGGTAAGAGGAAGAGATGGGAAGACAGGTTAGAAGAAGAGGAAGATAAAAAATGTGGAGGAAGGGGAGATTAAAGAAGAAGAAAAAGAGGAGATTCATAAAAGGAAAAGAAATGGAAAATTGGTGGAAGAGGAAGAGTAACCAGAGGGTAGAGGAAAGACAAGAATAAGCGGAAGGGCAAAAAGTGCTGGTTGGAAGGAAGATAAAAAGGGAAGAGTAGAAGAGGAGAAAAAAAAAAGGAAATTAAAAAGGCGATAAAGGAAATAAAGGGAAAAGAAAGAAATTGTAAGAGCAAAATGAGACGGAAGAGGAAGGAGAGAAGGCATAAGAGGTTGAAAGAAAAGAACGCTATAAAATAAAAGGAAATTCAGGTTTTAAAGAAAGAATAGAATGAACAGGAGATTAGCATTCAAGTCAGGAAGAATAATGAATGGAAGTGGATCATGCTATAGACTATAGACGAAGGAAAGAGAAGGAGACTGAGAAAGACACAAATAAATGATAAAAATAAGGAAGATAACAATGAGGAGAAAGGAGAATAAGAAGAAAAGATGGCGGAATATAAGGGGACAAGGAATAAGGAGGAGGAGGAGCTCGAAGAACAGGAAAAGGGATGGGATGAATGGGGGAGGTAATAAAAATGAAATTGAAAAGCAGGAGCAGAAAAAATATAATATATACTCTTAATAAGAAAACTGCCATATATAATCTTCATACTAGCAATCTTACGTCGTAAACTGTGAATGATTTTCAGTCTTAGTAAGAGAAACATTTGCGTGATATTCGCCTATTCTATTAGTCACGTTTTGGGAGCTACGCTTGCGTAACAAATGTCAGAGAGAGAGAGAGAGAGAGAGAGAGAGAGAGAGAGAGAGAGAGAGCATGCCTTTATTGGCCTTTTAAGTCATTCCTCCAAAGTACAATTTGGAAGGTGGTAAAGTAAAAAAAAAAATCTATTCACAGATTTGATTTCTATCATGGACATTAATGATTTCACTCTCATGCAATGTTTGATTTTGATCAGATATGAAAGTCTTTTATCTTTGCCTGAGAGAGAGAGAGAAGAGAGAGAGAGAGAGAGAGAGAGAATGCCTTTATTGGCCTTTTACGTCATTCCCCAATGTACAAGTTGAAGGTGGTCCAGC
>NC_090762.1:33426305-33428805 GCF_036898095.1 Palaemon carinicauda | reverse complement strand
GAACTATACCTCCTGGCTTATTGCGACCAGTGAGATCGAATGAATGATGAATGGAATGAATGACTGATGAACGATTGGACTGAGGAGGATTTACGGGATCGCGTCTATCATTTTAGCGACCGATGTTGGTAAAAAGAAGGAAATTAGTCGAAAGATGGCTAATGTGTATTGCGTTACGTGGAAGCTTCTCCTTTCTGAAAACTGTAATTTTGGCTAATAACATTTGATTAATGCAGGTGATTAACTGCACAAATTTGCATAAGTCGCGATTAGTTTGTCGGTATACCTGTCTGAGAAGTAGGATCAACATTCTTGGAAATTAACTCTATCTCTCTCTCTCTCTCTCTCTCTCTCTCTCTCTCTCTCCTCTTGCGGTACAATTTTCATCTTTGATGTCAGATGGAGATTTTTACATGTGACAAAAGCTCAGCATTTTACCCAATTCAGTTACATCAGATAATTATTATAGAGGTTGGATCTTCTGTGATCCGGAAAGTCTATAACTGTATGCATATTAAATTCATAGGTGATTGAATATTGTTCACTTACTAAAAAAAAATAACCAACAACGACTGAAGAACTTTTTGCGAGTTTAAAAAAAAAAGTAAATGAAAACAGTAAAATTACAGTAGTTTTGAAAAAAAAATTGATTTTTATAAAATCCTTGGGCTTCCTTTTGGGTCGATATTCTATTCAAAAAGAATGAAAAAGTAAAGAAACACCTAATATACAATTTAGCATTAAAAATTTAAAGGCCGCTCATGAATGGCAGAGGCAAGGGACAGTGACATTGTCCCTATCAAGTAGGACAATGCCCTAGAAACTGACCATATATAAATTTACGTATGATCAGCAACCAAGCCCCTTCTCACCCAGCTCACAAGATGGTGAGGTTGCAGCGACCAAAGAAACTGACGCGTTTGAGTGGGACTCGAACCCTAGTCAGGCGTTCAACAGTCAGGGACGTTACCACATAGGCTACCACAATGACTGAATAGTCATTACTAACATGTTAGTCTACCACGTATACTGTTGCACAAAAAAAAAAAAAAAAAAAAAAAGCATATATAAGAGGGGAAGGATAGTAATGTGGTAATTAAAAGTGAAAAAAAAAGCTCATCCCTTCTCCCGTAAATTTCCAGGTTATTTTAACATTTGATCAATTGCTAAAATAAAGAAAATAGCCTTCAAATAATAATGAAGGGAGTCATTGCAAAAGAACAAATTTTCTCATTTTAAAAATGTTATCGATATTAATTGAAGAAACTTTCCAGAGGAGTCAGGGGAAACTTGGTAATGGAGTTCCTTCATTCATGCATCTGGCATAGAGAGAGAGAGAGAGAGAGAGAGAGGAGAGAGAGAGAGAGAGAGACATCAACGACTATAAACCCCATTTTTTAATACTTTTTCTCTCATTCTGCGGAAGAAGAGAATGAGATTAATTATTATAGAAGTCACACGATGTTTCCCAGGAGGAAAAATAGACTTTCGACAACATAAGGGATGCTCTCTCTCTCTCTCTCTCTCTCTCTCTCTCTCTCTCTCTCTTACATATATATATATTTATATATATATATATATATATACACACATATACACACACACACACACACACATATATATATATATATATTTATATATATATATATATTTATATATATATATAAAGTATATATAATACATATATTATTCATATATTCACCACTATATATGTATGCATATTATATACATTCATATATAAATATACATACATATATATATCTATATATATATGTATATATATATATGTATATATATATATGTATGCATGTATATATATATAATAACATAAAAATATAAATATTGCATTATTAATATTACTCTGGAATAACATGAAAATTTTATAATCACCTTCTTTCCATAAGCATTTTCTTTTATTTCAATTAAAGAAAGAGTATCAACATAAAAAGGTAAATATTAACAGTTATTTTCAGGGCTCCTTTTTTTACAACGCTATTTGAATTTTCAGTTTTCAAACTCGAATCATTTTATTTTTCCGAAAAAAAAAAGAAAAAAAAATATTTTAATTCCACCGACAATAAAATATTTATTTACCATCGCTTTAGTCGCTTAAAAGGGACACACATTTACTCAGTTTGTCAGTGACGTAAGCTTGAATAAGCTTGTGGCATCTACCTGTCAAAAGTATAACAAAGGATATGAAACTTCATAGTACAGAATGTTACAAAAGCGAGCAACTTTGCTTGTGGAGCTTATATCGGCTACCTGTTGCGAGGTCAGCGGTCGGAATCTTTAAAATGTCTGTGAGACACCCGCCTCCAAACTATTTATGGTAATGCTGTCAAAAAAATAGGTGAGAGAGAGAGAGAGAGAGAGAGAGAGAGAGAGAGAGAGAGAGAGTCACGATATTAAGTGGTATATCTAGAATCTATCCTATTCTAGTCTAATCTCATTTATTTAAAAACTACTTAGCTAAAATAAAATGCTCTCTGGAATATGA